>NC_142169.1:70963586-71116302 GCF_029865625.1 Vigna umbellata
AAAATCCATCTAAACATGATGACAAACTTAATGTTGAGTATACCTAAAAACAAAATGACCAATTATTCACAAATACTCTACACAAGACACACATCCTCAAGTAGCTTTAACTACATATTAAAAACCCACATTAATTATATGAATACACTTGTATGACCACAAAAAGTTTATAATTTTATTATTATTATTTAATAATTTTAATTATATTATTATTATCATTACTATTATTGTTTATTATTTATATTTATAATTATTTTTAAAATTTATTATTAACTTTTTATTTATTATTTATTATTTATTTTTATTAATAATTTCTTACATTTTATCTCGTGTATTATACTATATTATTTTATTAATTATATCTATTTTATTATAAAAATATAATAAAAATAAATTATATAAAAATGCAGTATATAAATATAATAAAATATTTGTATATAATTGATCGTATTTCTTTGTGAAGCTTTACAAAGTCTTCGCAATCCGTTGTTAGAAATAAAAAAGTGAAAAGGAGCATGCAGAGTCAAAGGAGTAGGTAGGTAGGGTGAAGTAAAATGCAGAGTTGAAAGTAATGATTTCGTGGTGTGGGAGCGTAGGGCACACTTTAGGCACAGTGTTCCCATTTGCCGGCGGCATGCTTCATGTGTATTTGGCTAAATCTTCAAAAGGACTTTCAAAAAGTGATTCTCTTCATCATCATCCTCCTCCACTTCGATCATCTCCCTACGTTCAAAACTGTAGGCCACTCAAAATACCTACATACACTTATTAGTGAAGTGTTTAATTTGAAAGTTTTTTTTCTGATATGATTTTAATATGATTCAAACATAATATTATATATAGATCTGGATCTTGTATTTTTAAGAATACAAGTATCAAAGTATGGGTGTCCGAATCAGAATCCATGGTACATAGCTCAATAGACAATTCAGCAGCAACACAAACTTCTGCTGTTATATGCTCTGCATGAGATGAATGAAGCTTTTAGAAAGATGTGAAAAGTTGGTGTGGTATGCAATCAGAGAGAAGCATTGGAAGTACGAAAGATGATGCAAGTGCCTGTGTGTGAGGAAAGGGCGGGGAGTGGGGACATGCATGCATGTGCGCGCATGAATACCAAACGAAAGACTGAAAGATTAGTTAAATGAAAAAGAAATTCAATGATACAGATGAAGACTCGCGCTGCTTTTGCTTCCTCTATTTCACTGCTGAAGTAGAAATATCCAACAAGGGTAAGAGTACATGATAGGAATATACAAGAACCCAGAAAATGTATCTTACATTAAAACTCATAAATACATGGTTTCATGTCACCGTCTAA
Source organism: Vigna umbellata (assembly GCF_029865625.1). Lineage (NCBI taxonomy): Eukaryota > Viridiplantae > Streptophyta > Magnoliopsida > Fabales > Fabaceae > Vigna > Vigna umbellata. The sequence continues at coordinate 70,964,908 of NC_142169.1, forward strand.
CTCTTTAACGTGGGAACAAACAACAGGCATGATGATCAGGTACTGTGGTAGCAAATGCTCCTTTCAATTAAATGCAATACACCATCCATCTGCTTACGAATTGACAAAACAGAAACCGCAACCAAGAAACACCTATAGTCAGTTATCATATTCTTTTCCATTCCAAACCCAAGCAGAGGGCAAATTAGCAACTACATAGATCCAATCAGAAAAGTGCAAGCTTGAGTTTAACATCAGAGCCGAGCGATTACTCTCTAGATCACCCTTATCTTTCATTTTGGTTACAATGCTCTTTCTCCAATATTAGTTATGTCACCCACAACCCACTTTCAGGCATGTTAATTTCAAATTCTACTCCTGGCTTCCTTACTTGAATCAAGTAGGAAAATTCGAATTGATAGGCATTTAAATACAACAAATCTATTATCAGAGGGATTTATGTGAAAAATACTACCCGTTTAAATCGAAAAAGATTAACAATGTCCCAATTTTGCGAGGTCAATAACATCAGAATCGTTGAACTAATCCGAGATAGAACTTCGTCCAAATTTGTACCAAGTCTTCCAAGAAAAAAATTCTTGGGGATGTCGGCGTCAGCTGAAAGATGAACAGCCGGGTAGGACATAACTTTAACTACGTAACTTAGAGTATAATTTAACACTTGCGCTGAAGGCAGCAATTCACATAATTGACAATATAATCAAGAACAGGTAATGTCACAGCTAAGTTATGCTGAGAAATGCAACACCATACTGTACAACGATATTTTAGACGTAAATCACTATCCACACACTTATAACACCCTCAAGACCCTTATATATCCTTAGTAACACACCATCAATGGTATTTAAGTGTCTGAGCTCTACAAGAAGAAACTTAATTGTCAACAAAGACCGAAGACTTCCATGGAGTGTTGCTTCGAAGTAGTGAGCAAAGATGGTCCAAAAACTTCCAAGGATCATTTCATGCGCCCAATTGTATTTGGCGGACTTCTAATCGACAGGAACTAAGGACACAGGTACACATTACCTCGAATAGGGGTTTGTACTTATAGGAACTAAGGAAACATATACACAATACCCTGGATTTATATTTACACTAAATCCACTCAGATTAATTGTGTATAAACCCAGACTATGGTCATCCAGGTGAACTTGCCAAGGTTGGCAAATCTATCCATATTTCTTCAAACAAACAACTCGTAACTGGACACCAGGCCATTGTTCTCATCTCGATATTACCAGGAGCCATCTTCAATGAAGTAATGTCTGAATATTTTTAGCCAAATCAAATGCATCACGGTACTCTCCTCTCTTGTATTGTAAAAGAATTTTTTTAACCACACACTCATTTACTTGTAAGAATCTGTCAACTAAAAAGAGACAGAATCCAGCAGCTACCAAATGGATGCTCCAAATCTGTATGTCAGCAAGCTTACCACTGCAAGGGAAAATCATCAACCTTGACAATGTAAATAAAAGTAAAAAATAGAAAATCTTCAACTAACATCAACATTTGAACAAAACGAAAAAAATTTCTTCATCTAACATCAGCACTTGAAAACAAAACGAATATTACATGTTGGGGTTAGGAAACAACATATTCCAATCATTACAATATTTACAACTTCCAGGGATGGTCCCAAAGCGAAGGACCCACTACAAAAAAAAGAAATGAATATACCAAATCTTATGAAGCTACATCATGAAACCACATTAAAGAAAGCCAAGCCAGAAAGATATACCCACCCATATTTATATGAAACGAACAAAAAACCAATATTTAACAAAAAGACATTAATGTGAATAACTAAAATTATCATACCCCTGTTCCTGAAGACTCTTTGCTATGCGAAGGTACAGGGAAGATCATTGTGCAAAGCCTTATGCCATGCATATATAAAGAGGCTTTTTTGAATTCAACCCCTGACCAAGTGGTGACCCAGACACAACTTAATCTTTGTGCCAAGGCTTACTACTCTCAATGTAAATAACTACATATTGAAGAGAAAATTGTTTGTGATAGTAAACATCACAGGAAAGCAATGATGAGTAGCTCTACAATAATATCAGCTCAAATAATATTCTATAATGCCAGACCAAGAGAAATTTCAAAAACCCAAAAAATACGAACTAGGTGACCCTTAAGATTGGCTAATCAACAAGCATATGCTCTATGCAACAACAGCCTTGATAAAGGGAATTTGTCTCACCAATAAAAATACTCTAGGTACCAGAACTTGCTTTTTGAACCCAAACTTGTTTCTGCAATTTAGAAAAGAAATCTTAATCAACTACGGAACCAGAAAAGAGTATGATTTGTATCCCCATGTAGAAATCAAATTTAGGTACCTCGTTGGAACCATAAGTAGTGGTACCAGATCTTCTAGGATGCTTCCCGTCACTTGAAACTGAATAGCTATCAACATCCTTTACCCCATGTGTTGGTCCACGGCGACCAAAATGCTTATTGAAGCCTTAATAGGAGCAATAAGTAAATTCTTAAATAAAAACCACCCTGAATGAAGCATAAAAATATCTTGAGATTTTGTTTTTCAAAGCCAGAAACCAACCATTTTCTGATGAATGACTGGTACGGACACCTCCAAGAGATTTTACCTCCCCACTTCTTGCATTTGGCATGTCATGTTTCAAATCTGCGCTTCTTCCTGATTCATATAAGTGAAAAATTCAACTTCTGAAGATGTAAGCAATTTGGCCACAAGTTATATTATGTGCATCATAGAACCCCTCAAATAACTAGAGTCTTTGAAAGAAGGAAAAGAGTGGCTTCGCACAGGTTAGAAATCAGAGGAACAGGAGTCTCTAGGTGGGGGTGGGGATATAACTAACTGCTGAGATGGAAGGCATGGGTACTGGGAGGTAAGAGTAGGATGTGGGTGTAAACAGGTATCAAGGGAAGTGAACGGCTGGAATTAGTTGGAAAATTGGGAGAGACAAGGCCTCTAGAAGTGCGAAGAGATTTCACCCCTTCTGTTTCTGCATTTCTATATTTTCCATTGTTATTAAGATATCTAGGTCCTGATATCTTACACCGGCCTGACCCCATTTCAGTTCAACCAAAGGCGGTGTTCATTATCCATAAGGGTGTATTTGGGTTAAAGAGTAAATTTGAGAAGGTGGAAAAAGGAAATGAAGGAAAAAAGAGTGAAAAGTGTTGTTTGGATTGAGAGAAAATGAGTAGATTTTAGTGAAAAGTTTGGAATAGGTGTGATTGATGTGACTAATTTTTTTTTAATAATATTATATTTATTACTTATTTTATTATAATAAATAAAAACTTAAATCAATGAAGAGAAAGATAATTGTTTTGTTAATAGTTATTATTTATTATTTTAATATTATTTTAAAATTATTACTATAATTACTATAATAAGAAAATATTTTTTAAAATTATCATTATTAAATATTTCTTTTCAATTTATATTTTTTTCTTCAAGATTGATGACTTTCTGCGCAATTCTTGGCATGTTGCTAAGGAAACATTTCTTTTTAAACAGTAAAAGTTTTATGTTTTTTCTATCAAATCCATATTAATTTTTGTGCCATTTCGAGGCTTCCTTCCTAACTTTCTCCGACTACATACAGTGCATCACTATGTCAATCGAATGTATATTTAGCTGAAATGCTTTTTAATCTCCCCCCTTTTTACAACATAAAGGATAATTAGCAATTGCCAAAAACAAAATCATAGCTTTAGAATAAAACATGTACCTTCAAAAGGATCTACTTGTGAGGAAGCAGCAGATGAGACAGACTCATCAGCACCATTGGAACTTGTCCAAACACCACGATCTGGTCTATCTTTATGTCTAGTATGTCTCTCCTGCCTCTCGCTAGATACATGTGAATCATGCACACCAATCTTATTCTCTGATATACCATTCATGCCCTTCAGAATTGGTTGCACGTGTACGGGCCGAGGGGATTGTTTTTCTTTTTCTAGATTAGATGTTTGGATTTGATGCTCTGCCCTGGAAGATTGGCTTTGACGCAACTCCTTTTTTGAAAGTATACTTCTGATAATCCTTCCACTACCTTCATGCCTCTGATTCTGCTTTAAAACTGTTGCACCAACAATTTCTTTGGCCGAAGATGTTACATTGTGATGCTGTGACATGCTATCTAAATCGGATACCTGCACAATAAAAACAAACAAAAGGAAATAGACTCTTAGGAGAATAGTAGTTATAAGCATGATCCACCAATGACACTGGCAATGAACTAAAATACAATCCACATCCAAATTATAGCGAACTATTGATTCACCATGCAACAATAAGACAGTATATTACATAAACAAATCCTGGAAATCAACCACATTAGCAAGTAGTATCATTATTCGTATTAAATCTGTTGCATAATTATACTTTCACTTCTTTCATAATGCTTCTCTAAAGCACACTGATCTTCACATTTATTATGAGGATCGTAATGTCATATTGAAAACCAATAGCATATTATTAGATCTTGATCTGTCTGATTGCCTCTCCACTCACCAATAGGATGATTTAAGTATTAATCTCATCAGAAAATTTGCATATCGATTAAGAATAAAATTAATCGAAAGTGCAACTCAACCTCATTAAAGCAAAACTTTCACAAAATCAATTGATGGACAAGATGGCAGCACCAACAAGTCAACAACATTGAAAACACCAGAATAAATAAACAAAATATTCAAGAAAAAGGGACATAAGAGGAATGAGATAAGAAAGTGATAAATTATCAATCTAATAAAGACAATTAACAACTATACAATCGGCTTAAGTCAGTGCTGTGCATTATTGGTACATGTCAACAATCAGAAATAGAGCAACTTCTCACAACCAAGTAAATAGTAAACTAAACTAAGAGATTCTATATAAATCTTTAACACAACATGTGCTACATAGATTGCGAATAAAATTGAATTGTGAAGATATAAATCATAAGCTTACAGCAATTATTTCTCTTTCTTTCCCTTTAAGCAGCAGTAATTTTTTTTTTCCAGCATCATTATTTCCAGAAACTCCTGATAAAATGGACAAAAGTATAAAGAAAATAAAGTAAATCAAAAGTGTATATTTAAATGTTTGCCTCCACCTCATAAAATAAAGAGAATAAAAAAAATAACACATGAAGTTTTGAACAAAACATCAACCCTACCATTCTCATCAAGGGTTTGTTTTCCATCTGAAGGGGCCATGTTTGAAGCTTTACTTGAAATATGCTGATCACCTTGGCTAGGAACCAAAGTATAAATTGATCTGTCTTTTATAGTAGCATTTTTCCCTGGGTGCCTGGCAACATACTGACCATCATGAAAGCAAGAGTCAGGAATGATAAAACACACGACTAAGAGCAAAATGTTCTATTCCAACTAGATAAGTATCAAATACTATGCTGTTTTGAAAAGTATATAACCATTATTATTATTATTATTATTATTATTATTATTATTATTATTATTATTATACTTGAGACTAAAAACTGATAAAATTATATTCTTGAGGGCTTGACAGATCCCTCTCATTCTCTTCTATATATATTGAAAAAGCAAGAGTACATGGAACACCAAGAGTCTGCACTAGACCTCTAGGTACAGAACTAGGTACTACTCATTACTGGTCTAACAGACTAGCCTTAATGATGATATGTAACAGTAATTATTCTAACACTCCCCCTCAAGCTGGAGCATACAGATTGTATGTACCAAGCTTGGAACAAATAAACTCAATCCGAAGTCCCCTTAATGACTTGGTCAACACATCTGCAAGTTGGTCATTTGATCCAACAAACTCGGTACATATTTCTTTTGACAATAACTTTTCCCGAACAAAATGACAATCAATTTCTATATGTTTAGTTCTCTCGTGAAACACTCGATTTGATGCACTTGAGATAAAAATATGTTCTTGAGGGCTTGAAAGACACCTCTCATGTTCTGTTATTTATATAGATAAAGAGTTGATACGATAGAGAGATAGAAGGTCAAGTCTGTACTAGACTGCTAGATACAATGATTAGAGATAACCCAACACACTACCCCCTATTTTAGTCCTACTCACTACACTAACAAGTAGACTTAGTAATTATTCTAACACTCCCCCTCAAGCTGCAGCATACAGATTGTATGTACCAAGCTTGAAACAAATAAACTCGATCCGAGGTCCCCTTAATGACTTAGTCAACACATCTGCGAGTTGGTCATTTGATCCAACAAACTAGGTACATATTTCTTTTGACAATAACTTTTCCCGAACAAAATGACAATCAATTTTTATATGCTTAGTCCTCTCGTAAAACACTGGATGTGATGCAATGTGAAGAGCAGCTTGGTTATCACAATACATCTTCATATTCTGGATGTCACAGAAGCTAAGCTCTTGAAGGAACTGTTTCACCCATATAAGTTCACATGTTAGTGACGCCATTGCCCTATATTCAGCTTCTGCCGTTGATCGAGCCACTACATTTTGTTTCTTACTTTTCCATGAGATGATGTTTCCTCCAAGGAAAACACAATATCCATTAGTAGATCGTCTATCAATAGGAGAATCTGCCCAATCGGCATCACAATATCTTGATACCTGAAGGCTTCCTTTTTCTTCATATAACAGCCCTTGCCCGGGAGCCTTTTTCAGATACCTTAGAATGCGAATGATAGCATTCCAATGGCCAACACATGGAGCTTGCATGAACTGACTAACCACCCCAACAGCAAAAGATAGATTTGGTCTTGTAATAGTGAGATAGATTAGTTTTCCAACTAGCCTCCTATATCTCTCCGGGTCAGAGAAAAACTCACCTTCTATTGTTAATTTTTTATTTTGGTCCATGGGACTCTCAACCGGTCTACAATCAATCATGCCTGTTTCTTGCAAAATATCCAGAGCATACTTCCTTTGGGAGATTACAACTCCATCTTTTGACTGAGCTACTTCAATGCCTAAGAAGTATTTGAGGCTTCCAAGATCCTTGGTTTGGAAATGTCTACACAAGTACTCTTTCAATTGAGATATTCCAGCAGTATCATTCCCTGTAATAACGATATCATCAACATATACAATTGAGTAAACACATTTCCCGAGAGACGAGTGATAATAAAAGACTGAATGATCTGCTTCACTGCGTTTTAGCCCAAATTTCTGAACAATGGAGCTGAATTTTCCAAACCAAGCACGTGGTGATTGCTTGAGCTCATATAGAGATCGGTGCAATTTGCAAACCATACCAGACTCCCCCTGAGCAACAAACCCAGGAGGTTGCTCCATATAAACTTCCTCCTCAAGATCACCATGGAGAAAGACATTCTTGATATCCAATTGATGAAGTGGCTAATGACGAATTGCTGCCATTGCAAAGAATAGACGAATGGTAGTCATCTTGACCACGGGAGAAAATGTGTCACAATAATCAAGGCCATACACCTGAGTGTACCCTTTTGCAACTAGCCGGGCTTTGAGCCGATCAATGTCACCATTAGGGCCAACTTTAATTGTAAAGACCCATCGACAACCAACAGCCTTTTTGCTCAGGGGAAGTGGCACAAGCTCCCAAGTATTACTGTGGTCAAGAGCCTGCATTTCAGCAATCATGGCTTGTCACCATCCAGGATGATCAAGTGCTTCTTTCACATTTTTGGGTATAACCACAGAGGACACAGAGGATAAAAGGGAATAAAAGGAGGACGACAATCTGTGATAGCTAAGAAAATTATAAATGGGATGAGGGTTTCAAGTGGAACAAGTACCTTTTTTGAGAGCAATGGGCCAACCAGAATCATCTTCACCAGGAGGCGTGGCAGGAGGTGATGAGGGAGAAGAATCTCAAGGAGGAGATCCACCATTTTCTAGAAGAGGACTACCCATCGGGGTACTGTGTCGGAAGATATCAATATGTGGAAAGGAAGGTTCGGGAGGACCTTGAGCATGACTTGGATTGACAGTGACATTAGAGATATTGGACTCAACTACTGGAAGAGGAAGGACCTGTTAGAGGATATGGACATCTTGAACAGATGGAGAGAAGAAAGGTGTTTGTTCAAAGAATGTAACATTGGCAGACATGTAGTACTTCTTGGTTTCAGGAGAGTAACACCGGTACCCTTTTTGAAGCCGAGAATAGCCCGAAAAGACACATTTGATCGCACGAGCGGAGAGCTTGTCTAGTCCCGGAGACATGTCGTGAACAAAACATACACAACCAAAAGCTCGAGGAGTGGTATGAAAGAGAGGATCATTGGGAAAGAGAATGGAGAAAGGGACTTTATTATTGAGAGAGGAGGAGGGCATCCTATTAATAAGAAAACAGGCAGTTAAGATGGCATCCCCCAGTGATGAACAGGTATATGGGCACCAAGCAAAAGGGTACGAGCAATTTCAACTAAGTGCTTATTTTTTCTTTCGACTATACCATTTTGATGGGGTGTATGAGGACAAGTGGACTGATGCAAAATACCATGGGAGCTAAGGATTGCAGAAAAATTGGATGAGGAATACTCTTTAGCATTACCACTTCTTAAGATTTTAATCACTTGACCAAATTTGTTCTTGATTTCATTCAAAAAGGATGTGAAGATAGGTAACAATTCAACGCGATCTTTCATTAGATAAACCCAAGTACATCTAGAATACTCATCAATAAAGGTAACAAAGTACCTAAAACCAAAAGAAGAGACATGACTAGGTCCCTGGACATCAGAATGAATAATAGAAAAACTAGAATTACACATTGATTGAGACTTTTTAGCAAAGATAGATCTAACATGTTTTCCTAGTTGACAAGACTCACATTCTAAAGTCTGAAGACCACTATGTTCAGGACACATCTTTTTTAAATTTGACAAGGGTGGCCAAATCGATCATGTAACACTTTAGGGGGAAGAGCTCCAACACAGGATACCCGTGGACGAGATCCAAAATGGTATAAACCTCCAGCTTCATATCCTTCTCCAATCTGTCTCCCCGAGCCACGCTCCTGTATAACAAAAGATTTTGAATTGAAAGTTATTGAACAATGTAACATTTTGGTTAACTGACTTAAGGAAATTAAATTGAATTGACAATTAGGGACAAAAAGAACAAATTTCAGAGGTAGAGAGGGAGACATGGAGACTTGACTGACTCCCTTTGAACAAGTATTAGAGCCATTTGCAAGAGTAATGAAATGGGGTTTTTCTTGGAGGGAAAGGGTTGAGAACAATGAGGTATTACCAGAGATGTGATCAGAAGCACCCGAGTCAATTACCCATGAATTTTGACCTTCCATGGATTGAGAAATGCAAGTTGTGGATGTACTTGGGGATTGAGATGATTGCGCCAAGCTGTTAGACTTTAATCGCAGATACTCTTGATACTCTTCCTCGGTGAACTTGGAGTTGGAAGTGGGAGTTTCAACCTTAGAAATATTGGCTGTTTTTGAAGGAAAACCATGCAAGAAGTAGCAGTTTTCTTGGGTGTGACCCATCCTCTTACAGTAAGTGCACTGTGGACGTCCCCTACCTCCACGTCCTCCTCCTCTAGTGCCTCGTCCTCCTCTTTCCCGCGTAGCAACCATGACAGATGGTTCCATTGTTTGAGGAGCTTCCTGAGATTGAGGCACTGGAACACGAAGAAGACGTGTGGTCAAGGCTTCCAAGGAAGGGACCTCATGACTTGTCAGAAGTTGATCTCTGATATGATGATATGATTCAAATTAGGGTGTAAAGCACGGAGGATCATCACCATATAATACTTGTCAAGCTTCTTCTTGATGTCTTCCGAAGATTCCACTTCCAAGAACATTCTCAACTCTTCCACAGCTGCTTGGGCTTCAGTCATGAAGGAGACCAGATCATGGTCTGTCATTTTGAGACATGCAAGCTTGTTTGTTGTATCATAGAGACGTTGAATATCATTAGCATAAATGCTTTGAGCTTTCTTCCAAAAAGAGTGACATGTTTTGAAGGCTCTAAGAGATATCAAAAGTCGGGGTTCCACAGATTGCCACAATAGGGCACACAATTGGAAATCTGCTTGTTCCATTATTCAGCTTTTTCAGACGGTACTTGGCTTCCATCCTGCTCAAGGTGGACATAATGTCCTTGACCGAGAAACCACATTTCCACGGCAGCAGACCAAGAGAGGTAATTCTTTCTGTTTAGCTTTTCGAAAGTAATTGAGGGACTTCCAGAGAAAGAAAGAACACTTCCAGACGCCATTGTTGATAAAAATAAGAGAGGAACCAGAAAGGAGCCAGAAAACCGAGAGGAACTAGAAAACCCTAGGGGTTTCTTAGGGTTTTCTTCAAGGGGAACTTCTGGACCTCACTAAAGCAGGGTTTTAAGGGGCAGAGCAGAGAGGGGAGGTCCAGGCGACGACTATGGAGGTGTCGTGGTGACGGACAGTGACGGCAAATGGCGGCGGACGGTGGCGGACAGATGCATGATGGCAGAGAACCAAGTTGAAGAGCTTCAAACTGCAGTTGACAGCTGCATACAGTGGCAAGACAACCGCGGACGACGGCAATGGGCACCAGACAGATGCAAACAGCAATGACAATGCTGGTGGACCACTTTAGGACAGAAACCAGAGCAGGATGAACCTAGGTTCTTCTATTGGAGCAAAAAGTAGCTGAAGTTCTTAATCTTATATGGCAGTGAGGCAGCCAGAAAAAGTGTATTAAGAGCCCAAAACGAGTTCTATTGTTAGAGATGCTCTAAGGGTACCAGTTCAAGGTTTAATGGTCCAATTGTAGTATAATATTTAATATTTAAATAATATTTTTTAAATTTTAGTGTAACTTTTAACAATGTTATACCAACATACTATGTCCAGAAAATATGCATCGGTATTGTTAGCATCATCATAATAATAATAACATAAAGACATGGTTTTATTAGCTGGCCTAAAAAATTACGAGGGATTTTATATATCTGCATTTGGCTGGATTCTAATAGTCATCCATCCACAATTCCAATACATTTTCAAACCAACAGTACTGACACTGATTAAACAAACGACAGTAAGGAATGAAGTAAACAGTGTGGTTTCTATAATTGCTTCACAGTTATTAAGTAAAAGAAAACTGTTGCATATGTCGTTCTGTCTCAGTAGGCTGTCCCATGTACACATAACCCAAGTCTAAAACCTTCCATTCATTCTTCGATGGATATTTGTGGATTTAAGGTCATCTCTCTTAATTTTACCCTTAATCTGTGTTGATGTATGAACATCTTACTGACATTGAAAGGTATTTACAAGATTAACAAGCTTGTGTTGTGAGGCATGCACTCAGCAGAAGTAAAGCCCATTTTGGTTTGATTATATTCCACAACAGTACTGGGCCTAGGGAAGGATATGGCAATGGAGTGAAAGTAAAGCACCACACCAGGTACTCTAATAACTGTAAATTACTGGTGTTCTAAAACAGGAAATGAACATCCTTCAAGTTAAGTATTGCTAAACTGGCCAACTCTGCTGAAACACTGGTTCAAGACAGGTCTTACTAGTTAAAGACCGCTTTATTTATAAAGTGGTTTTGAGGTTATTCCTAACAGGATACCAAGCCGGTTCCATTTTAATAATCATGCAGATACTTAACTATATTTAACTTTCCTCTTCAAAAAGTGCACAATACCAAAGTAGCAGAAACCCTCTTCTTTCCGGAACCTCGTCTTGATGTGCCAGAACTAGGACTCCCATTTGATGAAGTGCCTCTTCGACTCACTTTGCCATTGGATAACGACCTCTGCACACATATCATGCACATTAGATAAGCAAGATCCCAGTAAAGTGCTAATAGATAAAACAGGATAAGGATATTTACAAGGGACTTGCTCTCATCATCACACATGCGTGAGTTGACAAATACATGTTCCCAAAAAAGCTAATATAATGACAAGGGACAATCAAATAAGCTTTGAGATTTCAAAAGTTGTTCACAAAAAAAAATACCCGAGGTCCCTTGGCAGCTCTTTTCTGGCGCACAAAATCCATCAGTGGTGTACTTATAGGAATATCTTTTGCAGCACCTGGTAAAGCACGTAAACCCAGTAAGTAACAAATGGGGGAAAATAGTATTTTGTGCCCATTATATGTCTGCATGGTTTTAAGTCCTAAAACTTTCAAACTTAAAATTTACTGTGAAGCCGTGTATGCATGGTTTTAAGTCTCAACTTTCAAACATAAAATATACTTTGTATCCATTTTGCGTATATTTAGGTCTCAAAACTTTCAAACTTAAAATTTACAGGGTATCTTCTGCATTAGTTGACTAACCAGATCGTTCTGCTTCTCTCTTCTCCAATTGTATCTCAGCGCTGGGAAGATTCTCAACAGGCTTGGAAAGTAGTTCAAGAAACTCCAGATACTCAGAATCTAGATGTTCATCATGGAAAGGCTTACATTTATCAAAAGGAAAAGACTATAATCTATTGAGATGCATATAATTCCTATGGAGATACTCCAGATACGTTCATATAATTCCTATTGAGATAAACATATCCACTACAATTTACTTAAACCATTATCCAAGTGGTACCTTTATATATGGTCCCATCACGACCATCCTTTTTAGACCACTGTCTTGGAACGCGTTGGGAAGGAGCATATTCAACAATAACTTTGAACTGAGATCCTAGGAAGCAACAAAGGTGAAACAGAGAACCACATTCAGTATCTATTATCCAATTCTCATTGTTTCATGCAGAAAATATGTAAAATGCATAAAATATACTTGTGAAAGTCTTGATATTCCAAAGGCTGAAAACATATATTTCTTGCCATGAAAAACCTAAATGAAAACATATATCGAATACTGAACTACAGGGCAACAAAAACCAAACCGTGGCATTGGCCAAATTCGATAATTGATTGCAAGAACGACAAAGATAACAGCTTCAGCAAGATCTTAAGCATGCCTAGTAAACCACTTCACATGATTTCATTGATTACCCTTTTCATTCACAAAGACGTGTCCATTAAAGAACTCCGCAAACAGTATAACGTCATCTGGCCTCTTGAAGTCAATGTAGGCTCTAGAATATGATATATGCTTCTGGCTGAAAAATCCATACAAAAGAATCATAACATAAAGTCAAAAAGGATTTTCTTGACATATTATTGAACAGAATATCTAAATTGTAAACATCGACGCCCAAATCGCATTACAGATGTTCACTTATAATCATAATAATAACTACCAGTTAAATGATATTCCCCGTAGAAAAGACAAAGTTAATACATAGTTTATGCTATTATAACAATTATATAGAATCCGGTAGGCAAAACCATACGTACCCTAGCCTAGCCTATCCAAGCCTAGGCACGGTCAATTGACTACTGTGATAAAAAGCAGCACGCAATGAAATATATATGAAGAAAAAACGAAGCCGAATGCGAATGGAGGGATAGAAATTAATGTCACCTGATTTTGCCAGGACGGAAAGAAAACCAGTTGTAGCGGTCAGCGAAGGCGGCATCAATTTGGGCCAAAAGCGCGGCCTCAGAAAGAGAGGGCGGCAAGTGACGCAGCACCACCTTCGTCCGATCCAACGCACCCTTCATGCCAAAACCCTATCCTCACCGCACACTCTTACAGTTACAGTTACCACTTGTCTATCAAATAATCAATCAATCAACCAATCAAGGAGTGCGCGAACGACAATCTCGATAGGATTACATCTTCTCCACTGTTTCAGATTGAGAGGATCAACTCAGCGAAAACGTATGCCCTAATTCCAAAGAAAACCCCCAAATTGCCATGCACTCAAAGAAAACAAGACAGAAGAAGGGTTTGCGTGCGTTTGGAAGGGTGTCAAATTAATTTAAAAGCATATACGGTTGCGTTTTGCGTTTTGTGTTTTGCGTTTTGCGTTTTCTACTTCTGACTTCGGGTGCCCTCTTGGAAGTTTAAGAGAATTATGCCTCCTCCATTTTCGAATAATATCATTTTAATATTAAATTAAAACATAAATGTTTTTCATAAAATTATTTCAGTTGCTACAATAATATTAAATTAAAACATAAATGTTTTTCATAAAATTATTTCAGTTGCTACAATCTAATTATATGCTCCTTTCATACGTTTTTATTGGATAATAAATTATTTATAATTATAATATTCTCTAATATAAACTTAAAACTATATTTTATTACTCGTACTCAAGATTTCCACATGCTTTATTCCAGAAGAAGATAGCGTCTTTATAAATACATTTTTACGTCAACAAAAGAAATATATATGGTTAATATGTGATCAGTGTTTTATTAATTGTTTAAAGTCGTAATTTAATGTTATTTTAGATCATTATTGAGAGAGTGTATATATAATCGTAAATGAAATCACGACACAAGTAAGGTATAATGTCATGTTTTTTAAAATATTAAAATAAATTCATTAGCCATGAAAATTAATTCATTAAGAAAAATCATACTGTATATATTGTCTTTGGATTGAATATTTCATAACTTGTTGTATTTAGATTTAATTGTGTGTATTTATTTGATTTGATTGGTAGTTGTTTGGAGGAAATCGTGTTTTAATGTCATGATATAATTATGCTTTTTAATGTCATGATATAATTATTTAAAAAATCGTGTTTTAAAATTAATCATGTTTTTAAGACATACAAATTCCATTATTTCAAGAATAAAAATTTAAAATATAAATAGAATATTTATAAATAAGTTTTATTATTTTAAAACCACTCTTATTTTTTAAAACACTTTTTTCAATAATTTTTTTCTTTTTTTTTTAGATTTTTCAATCATTTGTTTATTTTTTAAAATGTTAAAGCTACGGTGACTTTTAAAATGAACTTTTCATTTATGTTTAATCAATTTTTTTAATATAGTAGATTATTATTTTTAGTGAGTTTCTTTTATGCATCTTGATCGTCGTTGTTCAAATGTAATTTGAGTTTTATATAAGAGTTTTTATTGATTAGCGTTTCTAATGTGTCCTAATTGTGTTTGTGTTGCTCCACGTTATGATTAAATGCACAAAATTTGCGAATGTTTTTGCATTGAGTGATATCAAGATATTGCAGAGCACCATCATTAATTGCAAATCTGAAGCATTTTTGCTTGAGGTTGTTAGGCACCATAAAGTGTCATTGAACACACATTTTTACAAGAAAAATGGTGTTCAACGTTGTTGTTAAACGTCACCTTTTGCGAAAGGTTTATCGTTGAGCGTTATATTGTATGCTAGAATTTTCTTTTGCTTTGGCTTGTTTTAGATATATTTACTGTGGATTTTATGCATGTTTATTTGTAAGGAATTTACACGGAGGGAATCCTACTGAATGCGTTTTATCATGTTTGTGTAGCCATCCTAAATCGTACTAATAATTTATATTTATGTAAAGGATAATGTTTAGATAGTGAGAATCACAAAAAGGTTTTGTGATAAGGATGACCCCAAAGTTCTCATGACCGTGATAGAGATTAACATTGCATTTGTTAGCTCGATAGAATAGCTCAGTAAAGTAGTATTTTGTCACAAAGCGCATGATTTTAATAGTCGAACTCAAGACACGTATTTGGATAAATAGAGTCTAATAAGAGTCTTTAAATGTCATATGCTTGTTTTTGTGAATGAATGATGTGTGATGATGAATCTTTGTCTATTTTATGACTATTATTTATGTATATTAGCTTATCCATTTAATATTGTGTGTTGTATTATATGAAGTATATCGATCGGAATTGATTGTCAATGACCAGGTACTAATAGGTCAGATTGTCTTACGCTCTACAGATATACGACATTAGCTAATGGTTAATCAATGGACGTGGTTGTCGGAAGCCTTATAAGTAGACAACGGACGTTCAGGTACAATCATCATTTTCTATCCTAGTAAAATATAGACTTCTTTATGAAACATATCTGACTTGAGCGTAGGAGTGTCTTCTGCAGGTCAACAACCCATTTGAGTGGACCGCGTTCTCGAAGATTATTGAAAATCAAAAGAGAGCAGAGCAAGGAAGGACGACCGACCCTCGGACCAATTCGAAATATTTTGGCGCCCACCATGGGATCGAGCGGCATCCCCATGAAGCCACCAAGAACCAGACGCGCTTGGTCTCGACATCACTACTTCGGATCAACACCAGTTTTCGCAACAAGAGTAAAAAATTTCGTAATAATTCCTAAACACATGTCTTTTATTTTGAGAATTTTCAGTAAAGTTCAACCCTACATCCAACCTTGACAGGTTATAGTTTTCATTATAATTTCCAAATTATAATATATTTGTTTAATAAATATTTTTGTGAGTAAAAATATCGTGCAAGTAAGGTACAAAAGTTGCGTTCAACCTTGTCAGGTTCTACCAATTTTTAATTTTAAATTATAAAATATTATGCACAGGATGGTTCAGACCTACGTTTAACCTTGTCAGGTTCTACCAACTCTTAATTTTAAATTATAAAATATTATGCGTTCAAAGTTGCGTTCAATCTTGTCAGGTTCTAACGACTCCTAATTTTAAATTATAAAATATTATGCACAGATGTTTTAGAGCTGCGTTCAACCTTGCTAGGTTCTAACCACTCTTAATTTTAAATTATAAAAGTTATAATATATTATGCACAGGATGGTTCATAGTTGCGTTCATCCTTGTCAGACCAACTCTTAATTTTAAATTATAAAATATTATGCACAAATGGTTCATGGCTTCATTCAACTTGTTAGGTTCTACCGACTCTTAATTTTAAATTATAAAATATTATGCACAGATGGTTCAGAGTTGCGTTCAACTTTGTCAGGTTCTAACGACTCTTAATTTTAAATTATAAAATATTATGTGCAGGAAGGTTCAGACCTCAACTTGGTCACCTGCTCGGGGGAAGTCAGAAAAATGATTTCAGAAATCCCCGCTCAACGCATGAAGTCAGAAAAATTACTCCTGCCTCAGGACCGCTCGGGGGAAGTCAGAAAAATGGCTTCAGAAATCCTCACTCAACGCAGGAAGTCAGAAAAAATGGCTTCAGAAATCCCTGCTCAACGCAGGAAGTTAGAAAAATGACTCCTGCCTTAGGACCGCTTGGGGGAAGTCAGAAAAATGGCTTCAGAAATCCCCGCTTAAAGCAGGAAGTCAGAAAAATGACTCCTGCCTCAAGCCGTTTGGGGGAAGTAAGAAAAATGACTCCTGCCTCAAGCCGTTCGGGGGAAGTCAGAAAAATGGCTTCAGAAATCCCCGCTCAACGCAGAAAGTTTGAAAAAGAACTCTTATCAGTCAACTACTCAACAGGAGTTCGTCGCTCGGTACATAGAGCAATGAAGACTTAAAGCATCAAAGATAGACTCCCTAAATACAACGTGGGCGACCTCTTTTAAAGCTCAACATAATCCCTACGCACCTCTTTTAATAAAGAGCTTGCTCGGACTTGGGAAACTTATCGGAATTGATTGTCATTAAGCAGGTGCTAATAGGTCAGATTGTCTTATGCTCTACAAATATACGACATTAATGATTAATTATTAATCAATGGACGTGGCTGTCGCAAGCCTTATAAGTAGACAACTGGTGTCCAGGTACAATCATCCTTTTATATCCTAGTAAAATATAGACCTTTTTATGAAATGACTTGAGCGTCGAAGTGTCTTCTCTAGATCAACAACTTATTGGAGTGAATCACGTTCATCTCACGACCGACCCTCAGACCAATTCAACCGAAACAGTGTGATTATGTTTTTGTTACACTATTTACGAAGATAACAAATCTAGTATAAGATGTGGATGATGCAACAACTTATATCAGGTCAATGATTAAATGTAATTTTAACTTTTAAAAAACTCAAATTTATATCGGTATAATTATATGATTGAATATACTCAATACAGACTTACATGATATTATAATATAATAATTATATGTTAATCTACTCAATAATTATCATATTTATAATATATTTATTTAATACTTTTAGATTATTAAATAAAATGTTAAACACATCAACAACAAAATTGTTAATGTTGAGTATCTTTTATTATTCAACATATTTATAATGAAAATAGTATAAGTTATTCGTGTACAGAATCTTATATTTCTTAATTTTTTATACACACATTAACAACGTTGTCATTTTATAAAGAAATGATCACTTACTAGATTAATAAAAAAATTAAATAAGAAAACTAATTAGAAAAATATAACAAAATTTGAATACTCAATAAATAAGAAAGAAAATAATAAACTATCATTTTCTTACACCAAAAGTCAAATGTTTAATATTTAATTAATGAATATTTAGTCATTAATATAATACTTAATGCCATCAGTGTAATATTAAATAAAAACAATTTTCTTTACAGAGTATTAAATATTACATTTATTGAATATAATGTAGTCATTAAAATTAATAATTAAATATACATTTATTAAATGCTTGACCTACATGCATAACAGCACATACCCGAAAAGTAATTATTTCAAGTATTAAATATAAACTGTTATCAATGATTTTATATTTAAGAAAAATTATATATTTATTAAATTAGTAATTAGAATATAAAATGCGTATAATTATTTAAAAATGAATATATGCATATTCAGACGTACATGTCAAAAGGATACTGAAAAAAATATTTATTAGTTTTAGTATTTACATATAATATATAAAACATATAAAAAGTTAATTTAAAGAAATACTTTAAAATAGAAAAATAAAATTCATGTTAGGACATATAATAAAATATATATAGTGTTTGGTTCCGTTCCGTTCCGTCTCATATTTGCTTCTTCTCCGTCTCTCTCTGGCTTTGGAGGTTTGATATAGGGATTTGGTGTGTGGCTGTGGGGTTTGCGAGACACTCACTCGGTCACTCGCTCACTCGGTCACTCACTCTGTTTTTCGTTCATTCGGTGAGTCTCTGTGTGTTGTGTTAATCTGTGTGTGTGTTTGCAGAGTGGATTAACTAGGTTTGGTTTGGTTCGGTTGCAGAGAGTGAGTGATGGGAGAGAGGATCCATGGCGGTGGGAATGGGAATGGATGCTATTTCCATTTTCCTCCTCCGCCGTCCCCTGTTCGTTCCTCTTCCTCCTCTATTCCTCCAGATCGCGAAAGGTACTTCCTTTTCCATTCTTCACTTCTTCCTCCACCCAACTCAACCGAACTCAACTCCCTCCTCCTAATCTAATCATTCCCAGATATTTCGCCGAACTGCTCGCTGAGAGGCAAAAACTTGTGCCTTTTGTACAAATTCTTCCCCAATGTACCAAGCTCTTGACTCAAGGTACGCGCCATTCCTATTCCCATTCCAATGCATCATTCCCACTCCTTTTGAGTTTTCATCAACTCCTTCTCTTCTAATACCGTATTTATGCATACATACCTTTTCTTTGATTTATGTATACGTTTACTCCTACTCCTTCATTCCTACTGTGTTGTTTTGCCTAACAGAAATCAGACGCATGTCGGGCTTTTCTCAAAGTTTTATCGATCATGAAAGACTCGAGCCAGATAGTCCATTCAGGCCCCTGGGTCAACATCCAAATACTAGACCAATGGAGTTGGAGGGATGGCCTGCTTTGCCAATAGAGGTCACTCAAACCTCTATCTGTTTTATATATATTTATATATAACGACTTTTTTGGGACTTGTTAACCTTGTATTTCCTAATTGTCTCATTGCATTTTAAAGGGTTGTTTTACACATAGAGGCAGGTATACGAAATATTATCTTTCCTGCATTGGAATGCACTAATTTTGACTTGATTTTTGAAAATATTTCATTTCCGAAACTGGCCAATTTAATGGAAGTTTGGGGCATTACATATACTCTAGATTTAACCCGTCTTGGAGGCAAATGTTGTTATATACATTAACATGTTTTGGACCAGTCCGTATGCTTGCCCATCAGCTCTTCAACCCTATTAGGGTGAATTCTTGATTGCTTTTTATCGCCAGATTCTGGCTTACTGGAATTTTAAAATGATGAATGCTTTTAGCATTTACATTTTGAAAAATGAAAATGCTCATAGGTGGGCAATTTATGTAAAGATCTCTTTTGAACTGAGAAAACTGGGTAGCAAGGAGTTTGGGTTGTTATAACAGCTTCTGGTTATAAAGAGAGATCTAAATACCAAATTCTTCTTGCAGGACAAAGCAAATCTCCAAAGGATGTCATCCTTTCAAGCGCCACCAATGGGTTGGCCTGGGACACAAGGAGTTCCATCTACTCCTATTGTGAAGAGAGTTATCAGGCTTGATGTTCCTGTAGACAAATATCCAAATGTAAGTCAAAACCTCGTTATCTCACTCCAGTTTATATCAGTTTTGTTTTTCAAATGTAATAGCTTTTAGACTCAAATCTCAGCAGTATAATTTTGTTGGCCGAATTCTGGGACCTCGAGGAAACTCATTGAAAAGAGTGGAAGCCATGACTGAATGTAGGGTTTACATCAGAGGCTGTG
Source organism: Vigna umbellata (assembly GCF_029865625.1). NCBI lineage: Eukaryota > Viridiplantae > Streptophyta > Magnoliopsida > Fabales > Fabaceae > Vigna > Vigna umbellata. Next base: position 70,985,314 of record NC_142169.1, read on the forward strand.
GCTCAGTAAAGGATTCTATTAAGGTAAAGTTGGTATGTGTAAGTAAACTTTCTATTTTCCCCACTGATATGCATAAACTGATGCGGTGAACGTTAAACATTACTTTTCACAACATTTCGCAAGTCTCAACTGGCTCTTATCCAACTCTAGTGTAGCTAGCTTCGCCTTGGTACTTTGTAATTGACTTTCTTTCCCGAACTTATACAATTTTTAAAAATATTTTTTGGATTTCTCATTACTCATACTATAGTAAGTATGATCGTCACATTTGTATGACGTTTTTCTATTTGCCCATATTTCTTTGTAGGAAGAAAAGCTTAAAGATAAGCCCGGATATGAGCACCTTAAAGAGCCATTGCATGTGTTGGTGGAGGCAGAGTTTCCTGAGGATATAATTAATTCTCGGCTGGATCATGCAGTGGCAATACTAGAAAATCTTTTGAAGCCTGTGGTATAGTTATGTTATTGTAGTTATTGCACTAATTGGGCCTTCTTTTTCTTGGTATCTTGCTAATCTTTTTTAACCCGCCAGGATGAATCCCTTGATCACTATAAGAAGCAACAGTTGAGGGAGTTGGCTATGCTTAATGGTACTTTGAGAGAGGAAAGTCCAAGCATGAGCCCAAGCATGAGCCCAAGCATGTCACCTTTCAATAGTACTGGAATGAAACGAGCCAAGACAGGAAGATGACCCACCCGGAAATTTAACGGTGGATCATACATTTTTCTAAAGTCAAGTTATTAGCATCTGATAACTCACCAGAAACACCCTTGTGCTGAGTCTCCTCAAGAAGCTTGCTGGGACTGGGAAGATAGCTGGTTTACGCCAGATTTAATTTGACGTCCATTCTTTGGCGTATTAACCGCAACAACTTTTGAGTGTCGTTTTGCTTAGTTATAGTATTAACTAATTTGCAGCTGCTACTTAGTAGCGTACACTTAGTTCAATACCTTTTAATTTTTTAGTCATTTTGCATTTATCAAATTATTAAATTACATACATGCATATAAGAGTGTTTGCAAGCATCTCTCTCTCTATATGCATGGTATTGACTGAAACTAAATAAACAAATGGAGTGTCTTTCATTATTGTGACATGATATTTGTCATTGCTGTTCAAGGATGGTCTATTAAGTTATTATTGAGTTTGCTAACGGAATTTTGTATAGTTTCATGAACTGAAATGTGAACTCAGAAGTCATGGTATTGAAGTGGTTCGACCGTGCAATTATTACTCTCAGCTTGTGCTTAGTGAAGCTGCATCTGGTGTTAAGATTTTGATTTTATGAAGAAAAGCTGCATTTGTCAATTGAACTATTGTTATAACTGTAATAGTTTGTAATTTATTATGCATGTTGAGCATAAAACATCATTTCGTCTTTTTTAATTAACTAATTTGCAGGTGCATTTAAGTAGTCACTTCAAGAAGAATAAAGTACTACTACTACGAATGACAGTTGCGATATGTACTTTGAGAACGATACTGTAATTTGATATTTTTAATATTTGTGGCGTCAGCGTTATTGATGCAGCTCATTGCGAAGAAAGAAGAGTCAAGAGATACTCTACCCCATGAACGAGCTTTTTTTTTTCATTAAACTAAATAATGACACAGTAAGATAACAGCTTTATTCATCCGTTTAAGATATTTCTTCCAACTTTTGGAATTATAAGAATTCTCCGGGAGAAATATATAATAATAGCGCAAAACTGAACCCAACTATGTTAGACGTAGCTTTACATTTGTTCAAAGTTGTGAACGCTGTCCTATGCCAAAGTTGTGAACGCCGTCCTTTGTACAACCATACATGCAATGTATACACAAGGATTATCAATTGAGATGATTGTTTGTAAGAAAATGACAAATTATAACGTACAACCATACATTCATATAATTTGGGATTGAGTTTCACAGTCATTTAATTTTTAAGTTATCGTATAATCATTTCTAGTTCTTATGGTCTAATGTACACCCCAATGTATAATTTAAAGACGGAATGCACGCGTTTTAATACGCACAATGAGAGAGTACTTTTAATCTGGATCATAGATATGAACACATACAAATTAATATTATATCCTCTCACCTCTCATGCTAAACCTTCCTTTCAATTCTTATACTCTATTTCTCAAGCTCGCACCAACGCATATACACACAGAAACATATGACATGTAAGTGTGCTAAGCTCTCAATTTTGTTATAAATACTTCACTCCTCGCCAGTGTCAAAATTCCTCCAGAACTATAATTTTTTTTTTAATATAAAAAAAATGTCAAACGTGCCATGATTTATTTCAATTGAAAGACAGAAAAAAAAGGTCTTGGCTGTCGTATGGATGATGCATTGAAGATCTTTTTCATAAATAACGCTAAAAACACGTTATGCAACACAATTCCTCTTCATCCTTCTTGCCCAGGCGATTTTAAAAAAGAAATGTCACCCATTCATGGACAACCATATATTACCAATAACATGTCAAGACTACAATATCATACATATCAACAAATTTCAGGTGTATCATACTCAAGACGACACCAGTCCAATCTCTGCAAATTAGCATTCTCCTCATCTACTATGTAGATAAATAAATATCTATTATAAAAAATCATCGAATAGCATTACAAACAATGAACTACGGTTCTTCACTCCAAGAAAGTTTTAATCCACACGTCCACCACCATCATATCCGTCTTCGGCAAGAAGCGACATTTTTTTGAAGGCAAGGCAAATGCTAACGAGTTATAAGGACACTTGTTAAGGATCGAAAAATTAAAGTACTGTATTATATTAATTGTTGTGCATTTCACCATATATATTTTGCTACTTTTTATTGTTAACAAGTGTCCTTGCACTTGTTAGCATAACTCATTTCAAAACAAATAAACTCGCATAAGCCTGCAATCAGAAGTTTTGAAAGTATTATGACATAGTTACCATATACGCGAGCTTAAAAGAAGATCACCCCCTTCAAACTCAAAATATTTAGGTGGCAATGCACGAGATCCACCTAGTAGGGTGTGTGGAGAGGATAGATGTACGCAACATCACCACTACAAGTAGATAGATGGGTTATTTTCATGATTTGAACCTAAGAAGCACAAATAAAAAACCTCGCGATTGAGCTAAGATTCCCATAAAACCCTATAATAGTTAATAATCCAACAAATAAATGAAGACATCGTAACAGGATTACTTCTAAACAAGTAATTATATGTCACTTCTAGTTCTTACATTAAAAAAGGAGGAAAAAACCCTTATGGTCCCTTATGTTCTTTATTCAATTTGATTCCTTGTTTTCCTTTTATCAAATGAATTCTTACGTTTACAAGCTTTAATGTTTGCCAAAATGTCACTTTCCATCAAATGTCCTTACTAATGTGCACACATGCCTGTTAACTCCTGAATTACAATGATTGTATGACTTGGGTGTTGTGAAGATGTTAAGATTGGCCCTTATGTTGGCCCTTATGAGTTGGGTTTAGAGCTTGATAGTTGTGTTAAGTTGGAACAGTAACAAGATGAGCTTAGAAGGAAGAATAACAGTATTCACTGTGGTAGGAGAACAACACTCAGGTAAGTGCAGTTCAGGAGATGGGAAGGTGATGAGGAAAGTCACGAGCTACGGTGGTTTCAATTAGCAGCTTTGGTAGCTTCAACGGTTTCGAGAGTAACATTACCCAACTCAATTCTATGGTTTACATTTTTCCACCACTACATTCTGATTCATCCATATAGTGAGTCATTTGCAACTACAACTTTAACACAAGGTCCATATGATCTAGTGGCCACACCTATGTTGAGACTTAGTTTAGATTCACAGAAATGTTTTTCAACATCTATTGTTGTTGTGTTGCATTGGAAGAAATGGTATAGGGAAAACATTTCGTCTGCCACTGGTTTCTCTATTCTATCATCACCTTTGCCCAAGTAGTTTATCCCTAAAATCTGTATGTACAATAATCAAATAAAGATCCCATATATAGTTTGACAACCATGTGCAACAAAGCTAAGAGCTCTGACAATGGCATTTCACAAGCTGGTTCTGTAATGATGGTTTCAGTTGTTTATGGTACTTTTTGAACAAATGACGATGGCTGCCTTGGTGGACTGGGTATGTGACAATAAAAGCTAACATAATACAGAATCAAACCCTTACATGTGCTAAGAGGTTGTTTCTATACTCAGACCCACAGCCAATCCCAAGGTCCCAGATAGAGTAATATGAGATGTTAACAATTAAATTTTAAGGGAGGGTTCTCCAAGTGCTTGGTTGTTTATTAGTCTATCTGAGTGGATCACCAGTTCAACTCGTTGAATCTTGAGCCTGAGAGCATAATTCAAGGCTGTGTTTGAGTACATGAGATTAAGTGAGGTAGACAAAAGTTATACTCAAAAGGTCACGACAGAAGGAGTGCAGTAGAAAGGCAAAAAGGTACAAATATATGCGCACATTAGCAATGCAACTGAATGCGGGGAGATGTTCGGAAGTGATTAAGTATATATTGATAGTATTAAATGTTTAATAGGAAATTATAGTAGGGATATATTGATAGTATTAAATGTTACACTTTCAAATAATTTTTTTCGCTTGGGGTTGTTTACATTTTATGAGTCAACGAATCTTTTTTCTGATAAACCTTTGAATTACCAAGAATAGAAGAACATTAAATATATTTATTTTACCATTTAATATTTTATATCAGAAAGATGTTCCAGACCATACAACAAAAGAACAAAACCTAAGTACCTTAATTGCTTTTGATATAGTTCTTGAAATCAAATTTAAGGTTTCACCTCAGACACGGTAAGTAACTCACATATTAGAGATTGGTAAAACTTCAAATTTTGATAAGGGCATGTAAAACACAAATAAGCATCTAACATATTGCACCTAAGTTTTTTTTTTATTACAAAGAGGCAGAAACTTAAAGTGCAATGTCATATAGTATATGCTTTTAATGATGTTATCCAATCCAATCAAAGTAAGAAAATTTGAGTTTCGCCAAGGTAACTCAGACAATAAAGGTTCAATTGCCATAGCAAAACTCCAATTTTGATTGGATTATATAAGACTATAGTGACACAAGGGATTGACCTATAGTTTAAACTCAATACTGAATGGTGTATGGACACTAGCAGCAGGAACATTTAAATACCCAGCAAGAGAAAGGCTTCCCGGCCACCTAGATTTGAAGGTGTAAGTGTAAAGGTTGGCAGATTTCTGGGTCATTAATCGTTAAAGGAGAAATCCCAGGCTCATTCTGATTCCGTAATACGTGTCCGCGAACAAATCTAAGGTGTTAATTAGCTCTCTCAAAACTCTTCTCTTACGATCATGAAAAGAAAAAAACTCTAAGAATGGAGAATTTACGATTTGACTTTATAGAAATACAGTTTGGGCGAGTGTAAGAAAGAGAAGAACGGTATAAATTATGATGCAATACCAATCTTGAAGATGTCGAACAGCAAAGGTCAGTCCCTTAGGCCAAGCTCAAGCTCTAACTCATCATCCTCTTCGAACAGTTTCAAAAGACGAGCGTATTGTTCTTCCCTTTTCTTCTTCCGCCAAAGTTTAAAAAGTGCAAAGGAGAACAAGGAAAACAGCACAATCCCAATTAATACAAGGACAATTATAGTACTAGGGCTTCTGGTGGCAAAATGTTCTATCTTCGTGAGATCTTTAGTAACAGGTGAGTCGTCGGAAAAACCTAGAAAACAGCCCAAAAAGGAAAAAAATAATAAGACATTTTAAGGTGGAAAAGCAGGCAATGAACTGAAATGAAATCAAAGTTGGAAATGCAACTTGACGAGAAACGGTCACACACATGCAGGCATCGAAACCATTCAGATAATGCAAAAATTTCAATCTAAGCGGGAAAATATTGTAGAATTGCATGGTCGTTTAGCATCGAAAACAGAGATGAAGAAATTGTGGGTTTCCTAAAGGCATAGATTGCAACATAGAGTAGGAATTGAATGAAAATGAAAAAGGAAAGAATTAGGTTAGGTTGAAGGAACGAACCGATAACAAAGTGCAAAGAGAAAGCAAGAAGGATGAGACTTAGCGATCGGTTTCTGGCAATTGAATTCATCTCTGAGCGATGCATGAGATTGGATGCGATTTCGGCTTATTTGCTTTCACGTGATTTTCAAATGTCTTCTCTCAACGTTGAACATTCAACATTGAAGGTTGAATCACACTTTCCCTTCTTTCCCCTTTTCTAATCTTGAAAAGAAAACATTATTTTCTTTCCTTTTCTTTTGTTATTTAAGATAAAAAAATTATTATTATTAATATTATTATCATATTATAAAATTAAGTATAAATAATTTTTATTTGTTTTATAAGTAATATTTTAATTAAAAAGTGTTAAGTTAGCAAAATGTGAAATTGAAAAAATAAAACTTAAATTTTAAAGAATATCACTTAAAAAATATAATTGATGAAATAATTATTTTAATTTATAATAACTTTAATTTAAAAGATTAAAAAAAAATTTGACAAAATAAAAATCACGTATGAATATCAACCCTCAAAACTTCATTTTTTATCTATACTATCTATATTATATCTATTTTAATTATAAAAATGAGTTATGGTATATGTTTATATGTTTAATTTTTTATTATAATAAAAATTTAAATTTATTATAATTATTAAATAAATTCAAGTTAGGAAAATAATTATTTATGTGACTGTAGGATAAATATTAAATGCATTCTCATGTTTCGTGTTAATGATTAGACAATGATAAGTGTATATGAATGCTCCTAGACATGTGTTTGAACAGGTTCTATGACTATGGGTTGGACAAGCATCCATGAGTGTTATTAAACTTGACTAAGAGTTGAGTGTGAGGTAAAAATGGGTTAGATATTCATGTTTTTATAAGTTTTTTCAATTGTTTTTCTTTCATTCATTTAACAATAAAGATGTATGTGCTTTAGATGTTAAACTATTATATTTGAACCACTAGATGAGATCAATCATAAAAAAAAATCAATCATATTTTCTCTAATCTTAAATTAACAATTAATTTTCTTAAACAAAATAGTTTTAAAATATTAAGATAAATAAGAATGTTACATTAACCTTTTTTATTTTTTAAAAGAAGTTTAATTTGCGTGTAATATTAACTAGTTTACTTAACATTTAAAAAACTCCCAAATATTTCAACCTTATGTAAAGGGGAAATCAGCTGTAGCTTTTGTACAATTTTAAGAATTTTATTACAATTACATTTTTTACCAACAGTTACTTGTAAAAGAAAAACCAGTTCTCTTATTGAGATTAATATAATTTTTAAATTTAATTAAAAATAATTTTCTGGAATGCATACAAGGATGGACAAGTGAACCAAGGAAGAGAAGATCATAAAAGAAATTGGGTATGAAAATTGATGAAGTTGAAAAAAAATAAAAAATAGAAAAGTGTAATATAATATTTGAATTGAATAGATGACACCAACATTCTCTAATTTTTCTTCTGAATTACCCTGAGATTCCATTTCTGTTAAAATTGTATAAAACAATCTCCTTATTATAAAAAACATTTCTTATAAATAAAATAACCTAGAAAAGCTGGTGGTAAAGTAATAAGAAATAATGTGAAACTCAATAAAATAATCTAAAATATATTTCAAATAGTAAAATTTATAAAATAATGACAATTCAGTTTGTACAAACTAAAAAAATGGAACCAATCTTGTGATTACACAAAAGATTATTAATAAACTGGTAGTTCCATCTTTAAAATATTATTTTTCTTGAAAAATAGTTTCGAAAACAACAATAGCCCATACATCTAATCTCTACGGTATTTATAAATCCTTGAAAGTAGTCTTTCCACGTTAACAAAATACGTACGCATTGAAGTTTTCACGGATAAATAAATTTGTGTACTAGTAAACAAAATGAATGTATACCAAAATCATCCTTGTATAAGTTTCAACGCTGGCAAAATCACCGAAATAGCTAAGAACTCACTATAACAGAAATAAGATAGAAGGCAACTCTTACCAAAAGACGCAACAAAATCATAAGCTCTTAAAGACTATGGAATAATTTTCACTTGAAGCACTTAGCATCCAGAAGAGGCTCTCCCTCAAATGGTTCATAATCCTCAATCATCTGATTCACCCGCTCTTTCTGAGTTTCGTCAGAGATGTCAACCTTGGTCCACTCGTACAGCTCCATATCATAACACTCGTCAATCACAAATTGTGGAATCTCTTGCCCGCGGAAAAGCCACAACCCCTTCACCTTAAATGGTGCCTGTGATCCAATTACAAGCATCTTTCCAAAAGCATACTTGCGAGCCAGATCCATCCGCTGAAGAAAACCACCAACCTTGTTTAATGTCACAAAGGAAACAGTGTTCTCGTCGTTGTATTTGTAATCACAGAACCAGAGAGAATAACCCTCTGGATCATACATGTCCCAAAATCCTGCAAGTTCACAAGGAGGATTTAACTTAAGATATCTACCATCTCATATCAGCTCACTTTGACACTCTTCGGTAAATAATAGTAACAAATCATGATGAAGAAAGCAAGGAGCTTTCGAAAACACGTGACATACTACCTCCTAGCATCGACAAAAATTAAAACACAGAAAGCCATCATAATACCTTTGATTGCAACCTCGCGGAAGTTGGTCTTGGTGTTTGAGTAGAGTCTTTTCCACTCATCCAATATCATCTTGCTTGGAGGAAGAAGATCAAGGGGATTTTTGGGCTTGGGCTTGGGTGCCTCCTCTTCTGCCTCTTCTTTGGGCTTCTCTGGCTCTGGCTTAGCCACTTTCTTCGGCTCATCCTTAGGTTTGGGTTTCGACTCCTTAGGCTGGGCAGGCTTCTTCGCAGATTGAAGAGGTGGAACAACGTCGGTTTGCTTAACCTGACCTAATATCTTGCGGAAATTGGGCTGGTTGACCAAGGTCCAAAAGTATCTCTCAACATGAGGGAACTCCGAAGTGAAGCTCTTAACTAAGATCTCGGTGAAACCCAAATACAGGTTGCATGTCGTTATGATGTCAGCAAGGGTGACGGAATCACCAACCAGGTACGTATTGGATGCAAGGTGAGTGTTCAAGGCCCCCAATGCTCTCTTCAACGCAGAATTTGCAGCCTCCTCCGCCTTGAAGTAGACACATTTCAGATGAATGGTTAAATTTCGAAAGACACAAAAAAAGAAAGATGATCGGCGGGATGATCCAGAGAAGAGAGAAATATAATATGGAAGTTAATAAAGGTCGTAAAAGATGGAGCTTACCGGTGGAAGGTATGGAGCGTATCCAAACCTTGGTAGGTACAATTTGAGAATATTAGAATCAATCTCCAAAGTTGAAAAATCAATCCACTGGTCGATGCGGGCCTGCAACGTGAAACGGAAGAGCGTATAAAATAGGAAAAGGAAAAGGAGTGTGGAAAAAGAGGAGAAATCAAATAGACTGGAAAGTTACATTATCAATGGGAGTAGACAGGTACAATGCGTTGTCACCATTGAGCCGAGCAACTGCAGGAAAGAAAAGAGGCCGATTTGAATTGAATTGGAAAAATGATGCTGAAATTATACATGGAATTGCACGAAGACGTACCGTAACGAGCAATGGCATTGCTTTCGAAGACTGGACCATCGGGTGTTTCCAACACAGGAAACTGGTGGAAACAAGGAAAATTGATTGGTTAGGGGAACACATGAGAATGCATAGATACATCGATGCATACATACCTTTCCAAGAGGATTCATTTTGAGGAATTCAGGAGTTTTGTTGGAGACAGAAAACTCGATATCAGGGGCAAATTCCAGTTGGACGCCACTGTACTCTGCTGCGATGAGAGTCTTGAAAACATTTTTGTTTCCTTTGATTGCATGCAGGATCTACACACGAAGCATTGCATTCAGGTTTATGCTAAATTGCCGAAATAGTTGGCTAGTTATTTGGGAAAATGGAAAAGTAAAAAGCAGAAAGTAGAAAGGAAACTGACCAGAGCCATTTTTTAACTTAGAGCAAACAAGTAAATGGGCGCTTCCTGCTCCTGCTACTCCCACTGTGCGACGAAGAAGAGAGCACCGGAAGGAAGGAGAACGAGATAGATTAACTTGTAAGCGAGGTCAAACCCTAAAGGAACTGGACTCAATAGGACCCAACCAGATCCGACTCAAATTCAAGCCAAGCCAGCCCAAATATAAACACCGAATCAAATTAAATTCGAAGCCAATTTCTTTCTGCACCCCATACCTCTCATGTGCAGCCCATGAAGGTGGTTAAAAATATCAAATTAATCATCACTTCCCTTTTCTAAGTGTTGTGTAAAAGGGATTTTTTTTTATAAAAACAATGAATTACATAATTTAAAAATACAAAAAATAAGCTAAAAATTGTATACTTTGGAAAATATTTTTGAATTACACAATTCAAAAAATATTTTTAGAAAGATGGTCCTAAATTACGTGATCTAAAATTTATTATCATGAAGAATGATTTTCAAATTATGTAATCCAATTTTTTTTTTCATACAAAAGATTACTTTAAAATTATATATGGGATCCAAAAAGAAATCTTGAAATTTGTATCCTTATTTCTTTTTTAGAATTCAACACAGATTACTGGATGGAATAATTGTTTAAGTAATTTTATAAAAAGGGAAAACAAAAATTGACTGGTATGAAATGGTAAACGTAATTGAGTTTTACGTCAGACATGGTCGTATTAAAATAAAGTATAAGGAAAGCTGGAATGGGTGAGGAGGGTTTTGTTTTTATCATCAATAGAAGAGAAAAGAAAAAGAAAAGAAAAGAAAAGAAAAGAAAATGGGTCGTGGAGCAGAGGAAGAGTACGATTATCTGTTCAAGGTTGTGCTGATCGGGGATTCGGGTGTTGGAAAATCGAATCTTCTGTCCCGATTCACTCGGAACGAGTTCTGTCTGGAGTCGAAGTCGACGATTGGCGTGGAATTCGCTACTCGGACTCTGGAGGTGTGGTTCCAGATCTGGTATTTTTGTGGTATATTAATTAATTAAGAATGAAATGACATATATTATGTGACGACAGGTGGAGGGACGAAGCGTGAAAGCTCAGATATGGGACACGGCTGGACAGGAACGATACAGAGCCATTACCAGTGCCTACTACCGTGGTGCCCTCGGAGCTCTTCTTGTCTACGACGTCACAAAACCAACTACATTCGAAAACGTCAGCCGGTGGCTCAAGGAGCTCAGGGATCACGCCGATGTCAACATCGTCATCATGCTCATCGGTAACAAGACAGATCTGAAGCATCTCAGAGCTGTTGCCACCGAAGATGCCCAAGGTTATGCTGAGAAGGAGGGTCTCTCTTTCATCGAGACATCTGCTCTTGAAGCTACTAATGTCGAAAAGGCTTTCCAGACCATTCTCTCCGAGATCTACCGCATAATCAGTAAGAAATCACTCTCCTCCACTCCTCACCCTGCATCTTCCACTGTTAAAGAAGGCAAGACCATCACAGTTGGCGAATCCCAATCCACCACTACAACCACCCCTTGTTGTACTTCCTCCTGAGGAGTACCTTATCCCACTACACTTCTTCACAATATGGATCTTTCCTGCTCTTGTTTATCGATTCTTTCCTCGCTTTACCAAAACTTCTAAATATCTATAAAGTAACTACACTCCATCTTCATTTTTTCAACATTCACAGATGCCATTTTTATTTCCTATTTCTTTGTTTTGGTTCGCATACTCATACAAACGTTGTGTGCCGCCACTGTCAGTAAACCCCTAATGCAGCCTAATTCTGACATCAAAATGCAAGTCCATAACATATTTTTCTCTCTTCGTACGCCGTCATCAAAAGAGAGGATGAAACTCCCAGTGTTCTACATTTTTTTAAAATTCAAGCAAACAACATATTTTCACTTTTTTTTTCTTTTTCAGATAAATAAATTAATCAAGCATATTCTAGTTTCTATCTTCGTTTTCGTGTTACTTTAATTATGATGATACATCCCAAATCATCATGCCTTCATTTTCATGGCAATGAAGGCATGCTCCCCTCTTCCTGATTTGGAATTTTATTCATACAAGCATGCCATCTTCCTTTCCAACTTGCAGCTTGTAAATGACTTTTGTCTATAATTACTTAAAATAAATAATGATTTTACCTCCTTCAAACCGCTTTGGTATACTAATTTTGATAATATAATATGAATCGAGGGAAGCGAAAAAGGTAAAACAGGATTCGAATGGCAGCTGGGAACACGATATTAGAATATAGTAATAATTTGGAGTTGTGTTTCGGTGAAGTTTCCTTCACATTTCCGCGAAAGGTGTCCCAATGAGTTGAGGACCGAATTGCAATTTGAAAGTTTTCAAAATCAATATAAATATTATACCAATAGCGTGATAAAATCATGTCAATTTGGAGAATTAACTAAGTGTAAAATGATTTGTTTTTATAAGAATTGAAACAGTGAATGTTACCATAATTGACCAAGTCTGAATTATGCTTATGTCAGCGTGAACGAACCAGCTCTAAACTTGTCTAATAATATGAGTCACCACCAACCTTGACGTGAACCAGACTTTCCTAAAATGTTGAGAACAAATTTCATAGGTATATAAAGACCCAATAATTATTCTAGTACATATATACACAGTTCCTACCAAATCAACGACCGGACCACTATAGTAATACTGTAGAGTGTCTTCGTAAGACAGGAACGTATAAATTCAACATCAAATCTTCCTCCGTCGATCCGTTTGTAATTTCTTGAAGATTTAGGGTTCCAGAAAGAAATAAAAGGGAAAAAAAGAAAACATTCATTTACATTAAACATAATGCAAGTCTATGTTATCAAAAGTTAACTCATAAACTCAGTTTACATTCTTTAATATAACTTTCGAGTTAACTCGGAAGTAAACTCGTTTTCTGCGTAAACTTGATAGAATCGATTGTAAAATTGATAGGATTGTGTAAAATCACGAGTTTAGAATGTCTCGTCTCCTTAATGAAATGCATCAAAATTAATGACCATAACTCATTTATTTATTTTTTACAATATCTTTTTATGAAAAATATATCTATAAATTTTATTTATTTTAAAGTTATATAATTTTGTAAACTTATTTGAATTAAGATATTATTTATATAATATTTTTTTTATCTGAATTAAATTCTTAAGAGTTGAATTTTCGAGTTGAATTTACTCAACTATCACGAATTTACGTAAACTTTCGAGATTGATAACCTTGTGCAAGCCTCTTATTTTATCCCTTCATATCAAATTTTAAACTCCCCAATAAAATGCAGTTTTCCAAGAGAAATTTTACCTGTCATGCTTATAACACACTGCTGATTTACTCGGAATATAAAACATCATTGATGATCTCTTTGAAAAGTAATATAAAAGCTTCTATGATATAGCATGCATACGCTAACGAAGATGCGGTAATGTGGAGAGTGTGTGGGACTCAAATCATTTAATTTTCTTATGAGATTTAGAATGATTCCACCGAGTCCCCGCCGTTAATTTATTTTTAGAACATTAAAATGTTGAAATATCAGCCAAAAAACTTTAAGCCGTTGGATTATGATTGTAGGACTCTCCAACAACTTTCCCGACGGCAGGCGCACTGGTTTTTAATGTTCCCTGCACTTACCACAAGCATATACCATTTACTTAGAATTTAATTGCCTTGTGGTTATGCAATATGTATGTGGAAAATGCGTGGCCAATTGCCTCCCTTTCCTTCTAAACAAGGGAAGTCATTAGGACAGAAGATTCAGAACAACATTATCCAGGGATTTAAATAGATGACAAGTCATATTTTAAGAGTTAATACTTAAACATCCATGTCATAACACAGTAAAGAAAGAGTCTCCCTATTTTCATATAACAGTTATAACAGAACGTAAAACCTAACCACAGCAGTTGCTGTTCTGTGGGATTGGTTGCCCCTTAATTTGAACGGCTTCTGCCGACTTACCAACAGCTGTTTGGCTTCCCATCCTGCATATAAGTTCAAATCAAAGTTCAAAACATCTCAAAGGGACTTACTCGTCTACCGTTGGAACTCATACTATCACAGGCATCAACAAATAGAATTAATCCTCAAAGAATAAAAATTGACACATTATCTGTAAATTACAAAAAATTAGCTCAAGATGTAATCCTATTTATTTTTCTTTTTATCAAAAGCCATTATTCATCGAAGTGTTTTATTGTTATTTTAAAGACAACTCATCATTCATACATAAATTTAAAAAAATATACTGTTAATGTTTTAGATTTTAAACATGCTGAAAAACTCATCATGGAAACAGAAAATTCAAGACATTGATTATAGTTGTAGTTTAAAGATTCTAAATGAGAGAGAGGAGCTAGAGATATTAGATACTTCTTCTTAATCTCTGCTGCCATAGTTAAGAAAGCCTGTTCCACATTGATAGAGTCTTTGGCACTTGTCTCAAGGAAAGGGATACCGAGCTCATCCGCAAAGGCCTGTGATTCATACTCTCAATACATGTTAGACAAAGTACGATCATCCAACTCTTTGTTTACCGTTTAACATGCAGGGAAAGTAACTGATATTTCATAATCTACCCTTCAGGCACAAGCTTCTTTAACAAAACAATTCTATATCAAATGGCATTGGACAACTAACAATAAATGCAGAAGTGACCAGTCCAAAGTTATTATTATACATGACATATTTGGCCAATTATAAAACTAGCAATACATGCATTCAAAAGATCTCACTCTTTGAATTTTGATTTATTTAAGAGAAGCTGAGTTCGAAGTAATTGGCAATTCTACCGAGATAGCGCATTTCCTCTGTAATTGAAGATAAAGCAAGGAATGTAAAGAGTAAAAATATAACGGTTGTCATGCCTATTTATTTGGTCATAGAATGAAAGTGAAAACATTCAAGTTCCCTTCCTCTCCAACACCACAGATGAATATTAAACGACATGAAGTTTAAAATTGTTCCCATTGCTTTTGTTTTCCAACCCAAAAGACCAGTATCCAGAATGAAACTGTTAGTTTTCAAGGTAAATACCGCAAGATGCCCCCCTCCATTATTTTATACAGCACCACATTTTTGATAGCTTAGGGATACATGCGTAGCAGTTTCAATAGCTCAGGGGATACAAGTGTTGAAAGCTCACATGTTATATTTAGAGTATATTTTCAAAATCAATACTTTACTTGATTAAGACACAGAAAACAGAAGATAAACTCCATACTCCTAGAAGAAGTAGGAATCAATGTAAGGATATACAGGGGAAATAACAACAGATGCCTAATGATTAATTTCGAAATAACACTGAACTCCTAAAGAGGAAAGAACATAATTACCGGATGAATCAAGAAAGAAAAAAAGAAAAGGAAAAAGTGATAATTCAGTAATTTACCTTGGCAGTTTGTGAGTCTACAACTTTGTTATCAACTAGATCACACTTATTCCCCACAAGAAGCTTGCACACACTGTCATTTGCATATCTATCAATCTCATTTAACCACTGCTTCACATTGTTAAAGCTTTCCATCTCAGTGACATCATAGACAATCTGTTGCGATCCCAAAACTTATAAGAATTCCAGAAATTTGCTAAAGAAATTCAATTAATATCAGGGCAAGTATATGGTTTTTAGCGTAGATGATGATAGCATAAAGTTGATTTACAATTATTCCATGCGCTCCTCTATAATAACTGCTTGTTATAGTCCTGAATCGCTCCTGTCCGGCTGTATCCCACTACAGGAAACAGTGAGTATCAATGGTTAGGGAAGGAGAAAAGATGATGCCTCGAATGGCTTCATTTTCTAGTGACAAGCAACATGGATAATGAGATTCACAGCTGAGGTCTACTTAAAATGTCACATACGCAAAAACAGAATAAAACAATCGAAGCTTGGTACGGGGGCAACTACAGAGCAGAGCGTGATTGAACAAGGTTACAACCAACGGTGATGATGAGCTGTAGCAGAAATGTTTATGCGGAATGATGAAGATAAGAAGGAAAAATGTGAGAGATGGTGCTATGTGTTGATTCTCAATACCCTACATTGGGTAACAGGCGTATGCAGAAATTAGGGCAAAATTGTAACATCAGAGTGGATGCAACACAAGATAATCAAAATAGATATTAGATAGTAAGAAAACCTAAAAATAGAGTATAAGAAAAGAAAACTCACAATCTGGAGCTTGACGGTTTTTCCTTGTAGGTCGACGGTTCTGATTTTCTGGAGAGAGAGAAGAAAAAGTGTCGGGACATAAATAGAAAGAGAAAGAGAAAGAGTCAAAGAAGAAAAGAAGAGAAGTGATGATTACGAAATCAACTCCAATGGTACTTATGTAGCTGTCCACATAGGAGTCATCCTGCAAGGAAAGGAAGTGAAGAGATGAGAGAAAGCGAAAGAGAAGGGGAAATCCGGTAAAGTGACGAGAGACCGACAGCGAATCGGAGAAGCAAGCATGATTTTCCGACGGAGGAGTCGCCGATAAGCAGAAGCTTGAACAGGTAATCGCTGAAATCAAATCAAATCAAACCAAACGAAACCCCAGATTAGTAACACTTTCTTCCCCCAACCTCTTCCTCTCAAACAAAAACACTTACTATTCGTTACTCATTATCGCAATCCTCTCTGCTCTGTGCTATGTGGTCTCTGCTCTTTCAACACCAAAGCTCTTCTTCTCCTTCCCCGGTCCCCCTTTTAATTAAATTCTCTTTTTTTAATATTTTTAAAATACCAAACTTCGCCGTTACTCTTTTTATTTTTCTTTTCTTACTAATAAAAAATCTTTTTTTATGGGCAAATTGGCAATGACGACTTTAGGTAAAATTCAACAGACAAAATATCAACCATACAAAATCATTGTACAGGAAGTTACACACTTCAAAGGTATGGTATCGTAATTTTCTCTATGGTCGATGATGCAATATTTGTTCATCAATTGTAATGATTTTTTAGAATGTGGACTCATATACAACATACAAGTTCTTTAGGCTAGCAAATTACAATTATAATATTGTATAAAATTAAAAAAAAAATGTTTTCTTGTTTTGAAATATTTTATTGAAGAAGCAGTAGTGGATAAATGGGATGAAGAAGGGATCAGGATGGAGGCGGCGGGGGAGGGCAGAAGGGCCCGTGCAAAAGGTGAGGGTTGTGCCTGAAGCTGGGAATGGTGAAGTGTCTCAACCTGCCCTCTTGTTTTTTCATGAAGCATTCGCAGAGGAATGCCTTGGAGAAAGTGTCTTCGATCTCTCTGTTGACATCATGCACGAACACATGGGTCTCTCCACTCTCCCTGTTCCTGCTCATCATCCCAGCGGTGTAGATGGCACTCATCCTGCCAGGTGCATCCTGGTAGTAGCCGGTGGGTGCGTCCACCATGATCAGATCCCACTCTGTCTCGTACACCACACTCGGCAAACCCTTTAAAGCAAGCTGGCAAATGGAATATCTTGGATCTCCCACTGCTGTGCACTCCTCTCCTCTCCCAACCTCCATCAGATTCTCAGCCTCCTTCACCTTGCTGTCGTACCTCACGTGGTACGACTCCACCGTCGGAAACCGCCTCCTTATTTGCTCCATCCATGCCTCGTCTTCTTCCAGGAAGACCGTCCTCCCACCATGATTCAGTGCACTCCACATGAGGCTGTCGTGCCCCAACCCAAACACCAGAAAGTTGCACGGGGATTTCTTCTCCAAGACTCTTGCAGACACCGATATCTCTTTCAGCGTTTGTTGTGGGGTGATGGTTGAGGTGGAGTAGTGGATGAGTGCCTGGGAGAGAGAAACCGGTATCTTGTTGCAACTGGGGGAACAATTTGGGGTCTTTACTGAATGCGATGGTTGCGAGGCAGCATTTGGGGTCTCCTCTTGTATGTCTTTGAAGGTAGACAAGTTTGATTTTAGGACGAAGAGGAGAAAGAAGACAACCAAGAGCGGTAGAAGGAGCAGCTTGGAATTGAATGGTTGATGGGGTTTGGGCCTCATCTTGGCTTGATTTGTCTGTAGAGAGTGAGTGATGAAAAACAGTGAAGCGAGCAGGGATTGCAGGGATGAGGGATGCATGCGTTATATTTGGTTTGAAGTTAGCTGGCTAGGCCTGACGCGTGATGCTTTGACGCCAAGGGAACTCCCATGCACTGCCACTGGATGGATCCGTATTTGATATAGACAATACACCTCCCAGAATTGTGAATCAAGCAAACTGCAGTTGTTGCATCTTCAAATTTGGTAGAATTTCTTTCTATACCTATATTTCAGTCAACATCTTAATCTTCAATCTCTTTCTACTCACTCACCCACTCACCCACGCACTCGTGTCTTCTTTGTGAACATCAAATCAATCATAACAAACAAGTTTAGTCCATAACCCACCTTCTTATCTTTATTCCTTGAAGGGAAAAAAACTTTTCTGAACGTATTTTAAGGTTTTGCTTGACCAAAATCCTCTAGAGCAACACAAACAATACAGCTTAGAAAGTACTTTGAAACATGATTTCCTCTTTTCTTCTATTTATAAATGAATTTGAGATCAAGCCAAAGGAAGTGGACTTAAAGCTTACGTTAGAGTGGGAAGAAAATATAGCCAGCCATTATATATGTTTAGTTAATAATCATACAGCGTCCACTGTTCGTTAGAAATTCCAAATTTCTTCTATATTCCAAAGCTCCAAGTCTTGAGATTGCATGTTTTAATTAACTTGCCACTTGCATGTACACACCCACCTAAGTTTAGAATTGATTGCAAAGGTTAATCGATCTAGTAAATTATCCCAGAAGTGAAGGTATCACATGAATGTTAATAGTAAATCTTCTGTCTTGGTATTACTTCACTTGCATAACCACGTTAATGAGAATTCGATGTTTTGAAATGCAGGACTTTCTTCAGCCTTTCTAGTTTCCTATGCCAATGCCTTCTTCTAGCTTTGAATATGCTTGTAACTTGTATAACCCATTAACCTATGCATTAAATCAATAGAATGTAATCGGGCAAAATCAGTTTCAAATGTACAATGCCACGGAAATGACTTCGAGATCAGGCAATGAAACAACTTGTGTTTTATACAATTATTTTACACTCTATCGGCATGGATTTTACTGGCTCTTATAAACTATCCACCTTCCTGAAACATTAAGTTTGTTGGTTAGAACACTGTACAAGGCCTTCCATGGTAATTATAAACATCTGAAAGTGAAGAAGTGAGAGCACTAGTCAACTATCGGCAACAAGAATTGAATAACTTTCATAACAACTATTTTATCTTGGCATTATGATAGCCACAACCCTGCGTTCCAGTGTTCTCATACCATGTTAACTGCATCAGAACCCTCTTGAAAGTCAGTCACTTTTTGATTTCTCGAACGAGCTTTCCGGACAGCATGTTTAGTTTGCCTTTCGTTTTCCTTCAGTTTTCCTTCAGTATTCCTTCAAGACTATATCCCCTGGAAGCCAGCAACGGTCGAGAATGATGCATGCGGGCATTTTAGTTAGCAAGGCCCTGTAATCATAAATAAAAGCAAGTAATTATTTGATAGCTTTACATTCATTGAACATAAATACTAACAACCATCTCCTGAAAGTTTCATTCAGGTTCCAGTATTCTACTAATTACGAGTGCAGATATATTTATATATTATTATCCCTGGGTTATTAACATTCGCCTCGTTGCAAGAAAATATTGATATCAAGACAAGTTAGCAAACCAGTCTTCATACTCAACAAACTATTCCTTTCCCATATTCTCTGAAAGGGACAAGGAATGCTCGCTTCAAAATAATTGAGCAATTTCACATATTTACCTTGGCACGGTACTTCCCTTGGGGAGAAAGTCCTTCTTCTGTTAAGATTTGAGTCCATCCAACAATTGGTTGGACTCACCATCTGCTTTATGGCTATATCTCGTGCCAAATTGATCTTCTGGCAACTGCGAATTCACACTAAAGTCACCACCACTCATTTCAAGAAGTGAATCACCTCGAGCTGCAATTGAATTAGAAAATCTTGACAATTTTGCGGCACTACCTTGCCAATACGAAGTATGTTTGCTCAACTCAGACTTTCTTGATATAAAGGCATGATCAGGGCATATGAGGACATTTTCCTCTTTCAAATTCCTAGTGCGTGAGGATCCATAAACACTTGGATGCATTGACTGGCCAGAATGAGAAAATACATTGTGTGTTGTTGACGTTGCCTTTACAGGTTCGCGAGAGAAGCCATAACCGTCATCCTTTTCGTAATTGTACTTCTCAGAGACGTGCTTAACATTACACAGTCCTGGTTTCTGGAGTCAAAAATCACATGGAAAAAGGTGTGTCAGGCAAACCCAAATAACTCAAATGAAAAGAAGGTCCGTTAACACTTTGTTTATGATATAACGTACCCCTGTAGTGGCCTGAAACTCAGCATTAGTACCAGGTACTGGCACAGCTGTAGACTCTCTAAAATTATTCCCTAGTGATTCGTATTCATGTCCTTTATTTGGTGCTCTTCGCCTGCTTAATAATAGACAAATGGATGTCAGGAGAAACACATGGAATCAATAAGGACAATGAAGCAAATCAAACCAACGTCATGTCTCAAAAAGAAGAGGAAAAACAACCAAAATAACACTCAAATACTTCTGCACTAGTCAGAGGTTCTGGAAATGAATATCCTGAGAGAACATAAAGGAAAGGGAAAAAAAAAGAGAAAAGAAGTGCAAAACGTTTCTATTATTGCTTGAGACATCCATAGAGAAAGCAAAGAATCATTAAAGCACACACTAGAAAGGTGTGCGAAAAATGTCCTATTGCTGCAGGTAATGCAAAAAAATCAGATATGACAAAATCACATTAGAATTGACTAAAAAAAAGTAGGTTTAGAAGGTGAAACCGCCGCTAATAGTCAAATTTTCGGATAACTAATTTAATCTAAATTATCCTCTAATATAAAATCCTCAAAGAAGGAATACCTTTTAGCTTCCTCTTGGCGAAGTTTCGCATCAAACTCCTTACTCGGTGGGTACTTTGGCAAAGATGATGGATCACAAGGAAGTGGCATTGTTGTGAAGAACTAAGCATGGAAAATGTCAGTCGCTATGTAAAAGAGGATGGGAAAGAAATCTTCTGAGGTCCCAGCTCAAAAAATTCTAGGATGTGTAACACGTGCATTCTGTTCAAAGACAGTTTGTACTGTGAACTGCACTCGTAAAAAAACTAATATTTACCTCATGCCGAAGTGCTGAAGATGCAGTTCCCCGATCATCCGATTCAACAGCTAGAAGGACCTCCAAGAGGCTCAGTGTAGATGAAGGAAAATCCTTGAATGTCTGAGAAACAACACGTATGTAAGGATGCTGAGGTTTAAAAATTGTTGCATGCGGCAACTTTGACTTCTTCCAGTATTCTTCAGAAGGAGATCCACACAGTTTGAAGATTTTATGTAGTTGCTCCACCTAGAATGACATATTACCAGATCTTAGTTCCCAATTAAACCATGGAAAGTTGTAACAAAACAATTAAGTATTTCAAATGACACCGTCAAAAATCTTATATCCTAACTCGTAAATACCATTTCTCATCAATAAATTGATTGCAGGTATAACTCAAATGGCTATAAAACTAACATGTTGGAGTTAGATTACAAATGTGATGCTTATTTGATTTCTTCCTCTACTTTACATCACTTTATAAATGTACAACTTTCTATCCTCCGATGCAAATATGCACAGGTAACAGAAGAGAACCTATAAGTTTAAGACTTATATCATCAAGCTTTGATGATAAAGGTATCACATGCAAAGGCTTGAGTATGTCTGACAAAAAAATTGCACATAGCCAAGACAAAAGAGGAATACTACCTCTGTTCGTCCAGACAGTATAGGCTTCCCAACAAACAACTCTGCAAGAATACATCCAGCACTCCACAAATCCACAGTAGTTCCATAATCTGTAGCTCCAAGTAAAAGTTCAGGTGGCCTGTACCACAAGGTCACTACCCGACTTGTTAAAGGCAGCCCCTGAGATGACTGAAGCAAAGTTGCTAGCCCAAAATCAGCAATCTTCAGTCTGCCATTACTGTCAATCAGAAGATTTGAACCTTTTATGTCACGATGCATGACACCACGACTGTGGCAATGCTCTAGACCACGAAGAAGCTGTTGCATGTAACACTTGATCTGTAATATGACATAAAATATTCACCCGTAAACAAGAAGCCGAGGTCCATTAATGAGAAAAGAAAATAAGAGAAGAAGTCTGACACGGAACTTTAAGTTGTGAATACAGTTGAATGCAAAGAATACATGGGCTTTTAGTAAAAGATTATTGTTGGTTTCGGGTTTTGCTTCGGGGTCCTGCACACCGGCTACCAAGTGCTCAAAGGATGCTCGCAAAGGAATCAATAAATCAAAGATTTTATCGGAATCCATGGTGTGTGTGTGTGTGTTGGTAACTAAGATGTTACACTTAAATATTAATGTTTTCTACTTTTGATTTTATAACCAGTGCCTAACTGTTTAGCGTTCTTCTTTGCTTTAAACAGATTTCTTGTCTATTTCAACTAATAGGTTAATCAGGTCTAAGAAATGCAAAGGCAGTTAGTCAGATCTTTGCAGCTCTAGAGCCACTAGGGATTTTTGCAAGACGGTGAGATACTCAAATAAAAAAACTTATAAATGTCGTTGTTATCCCGGTCAAACCCTTTACAATAAATAGCACTAGGACTCCCGTAGATATACAATGTTTTTGACTCGTCAAATTCAATAATAATAATAATAATAGTAGTAGTAGTAGTAGTAAAAGTGATTTTTGTTTTAAACAGATATTTAGCAATCCATTGCTTCAAAGCTTGTGTCATGCTTCTATTAATTATATAAATGATAGACACTTTCTAGATCTCACAAGGTTCACTCTGAAAATAATATGGTTCACTGTGCCAGTTTAAATACAGAAAAATGACATCAAGTGAATTTTAAATGCTTCCAAGAAAAATTTACAGTTGTACATGAGAGAAAGGCTGTTATCTTTAAGACTCTGTTATGCATTATTAGAAGGTACCTGTGCTTCGGAAAACTTGATGTCGGGTATTGCTGCAAGTCCTGCAAGATCGTGCTCCATATATTCAAAGATAAGGTACAAGCTACCAGAGACCCGTGAGGCAATCATGCCCTCAAGCTTCATGACATTGGGATGATCAAGCCTCCGCAGCACAATAACCTCCCTTGACATAAAACGAACGCTTTCTGGATCCATATTAGTAAATCGAACCTTCTTCAGTGCAACAATTTTATTTGTTTCAAGATCACGAGCTTTATAAACACTGCTGTAAGTTCCTTGGCCAATCTGCAACATGACAGGTAAGTTTGTTTGGTAAGTGACATTAAATAAGGATGGAAAGAGAAAGCAATGAATAACAATAGGAATTGCCTTATCCAACTTCTCAAAGGAATCAGCCCTACGAGGTATCCAGCCACTAATGGCTTCACCAGCAACTGCAGAGAGCCAAGAGGGCCACCCAGCGAGAACCTGTACTCCTCTTTCCCCTCTGGTTATACTATACAACCTAGACATCTTAGGTTGTTGTAGTTGTGTTTGTGTCGTTGATCGCACCCCATTACCATTGGCTTTCTTGTCCCCTTTCTGTTGAATTTGGTCCGAGAAAATTGGGGTGGAGGCTTTTTCTTGAGTTGCATTTGAACTTGAATAGGAATATTGATTTACATTGGATATGAGGGAAGTGGTGTCCCCGAAAGTGTTGGTGTTGGGGGATGGAGTGGCCTTCAAACCTTCGGTATGGTTTTGAGAAACGTATTGGTGTGATGATGATGATTTTGCTTTGGAGCATATGCAACCCATAACACCCGCCGCCAATTTCCAACAATGCCAATGAGAATGTGCTTTTATGTTCTTTTTCTTTCTGTTGTATTCTACCGTATTAGATTGAAGAAGAGACCCAACGTGGCCCTGCCCAGATTCCCCAGCCAAATGAAATGAAAGGAAAAAAAAACAGAAATTGCGAAGCGAAATGCGGATGAAAAAGGGATAGGAGATGCTGTGGAAAGAGAGAAAACGGGATCTGCAGAGGCGCTGAGAAACTTGTAATGTGGGTTACAATTGAACGGAAACAGAAACAGAGGGCAATGCAATTGCGTGGTTCAAGCAACAACATGCAGATGCTGTGTCATTGACCGGAAAACACAAAAACATAGCATACATGAAATTGAAAGGAGATGAGCGGTTAGAGCAACATTGGACGCCTAGGATCTCCAATCCAACATCTCTAACAATGTCTCTCAATTACGCCAAATCCCTTTCCCTCCCATGCACACTCCCATACCCACGCCTGTCACCTTTCAATTATATTTCATTTTTCACTCACCCACCCCTAAATATATAAATAAATTTAAATAGTTATTTTTACTTCCTTTTTCTATTACTATTACTATTCAAATTCAAATATATAACGAGAAAACGTTGACAAATATATATTTTTTAATATTTTTAAAGTGAAAATAGAAAGCCTGTCCTATTAATATTAAATTAAATTAAATATATTTTTGAGAACAAACAATAAACGATGTTGGAGTGTGAAAAGGATGTGAAAAAGGAGAAAGACACGTCGGTTAGGAAGAAAGTCGAAGCAAGTGGTTTTATCCACGAAGCGGAAGGTTCGGAGGACACAGCTGGAGACAGGCTGTCACCAACAAAGTCCCACTCACCAATTCCCCTCTCTTCTCTAACTCCCTCGCCTTCTCCTGTTCCTCTCTCTCTCCCAAATTCACCTTCGCATCCGTTGCAATTAGGGTTAGCTGATCCCCTTCTTCGCCTCTCCGCTTCCTCGCTCCTCTTCACCGGATCAACCGTCCCTTCCGCTGTAAGCTCTCTCTCTTCTCTTCCTCTACTCTCTGCAATCTCTCCTTTCTCTTTCTGCTTCCGTTTTTCCTTTCTTTTTTTCCTCTCCCAATCGATTTCAATTTCGATTTCATCTTCCCCCTTCCTCTCTTTCCTTCTTCAAATACCCAACAAACCTAACTTTACTTCACATTTTCCTCCGTCTTTCCCTGCCTCAACCCTTAGCTTTTCTAGTTAATGTGCCTTAACAATCCTAAATACCTGCTCTCCCCACACCAACTCTCTTATTTTTCTTCACTACACTCACTCTTCATTTATTATTGCTATCGCTTTCAATCAAAACACCCTCTCATGCTCCTCAACGCCATATCTTTCGTCTCCTATCACACCTCTTTTTGCTTCTAATTGCAATCAACACTTTCTACCGCTTTCAACTTAATGTTTATGTTGCCGAAGACAACTCCCGGTTACAGTCTCCACACTACTCCCCCTCTGTTCCAAATTTCTTTTTTTTTGTCTGTTTGCTCTGCTGAAAACCAGTCGCTGGCCTATGATCTTATGTGATTATTAAATTAGTTAATGTACTAATATTTTTTCTGTGATTATTTATATATCTTTTGAATTGCATTTGTTGGTGCCGCTTCCTGGGTTTATTGATACTGCGAAAAATAGTTAATGAATGTGGCCACAATTGAGGTCACACCGTTGACATTGCCTGCCAAACCCACTCTACGACTTTTATTTATAAACCTTGTTATCAATTTAGGAATGTAGTGTGTAATCTCACGTAGATGTTATTGTTAGCCTGTATAAATTATTTTTCCTTGGCCTGTTTTTTGCACCCCGGCAATTTGATGATATATGCTAAACTCCCTGAAGATTGAAATGATTTTACCCATGTGTTTGGTTCGAATATCTGACGTTCTGAAATGTGATCATTTTAAGCAAAGTTGTTTTGGTTTTGCATTCGAGTGGTCAACTTTCTTTGTTTCTTCTTCTAACTAATTTATTATCAACTTTAGGTGCTTGAATTGGATAATCAGCCTTAAAGCTATATGTTCAGGGCTTGATGTATTACCCATAATCTTGTATCTACAGTGAGCGTATGGAGGGGGTGCTGCTTGATTGATCTGGGATGTTGTGGAGCTATCTATCTTGAGTGATTATGCATATCTGGATCGAGTTCAATCATCTTATTCTTTTATTAGGAACTCATTGATATATACTTTAGTTCTGGAAAGAAGGCACAACCACCAGAGGATTTCCTGTATCCATGCTGTCAGAGAGCATGCGTGGAATCTGTACATCGGGTAATGCCCCTGTCGAGAATAGCTACCGAGGCATTCGGTCTGGTGACGATCTGTTTAGTAGCCATCTTAATTCTTCTTGGGTTGATGTGCATTGCTTACTCATTTTACTTCCGCTCTCGTATTCATAGTCAACGTCTGCTACAGCTCACTTATTTTAGTGGTCCTTGGATCATCAGAATCACAATAATCCTATTTTCAATCTGGTGGGGTATTGGTGAAATTATTCGACTTACTTTGTTAAGGAGTACCTTTCACTTAAAATGGCCGGACACTGTCTGCAAGTGTTACATTGTATCAAATTTGGGATTTGCAGAACCGTGCCTATTCCTCACACTTGTATTTCTCCTTCGGGCACCTTTACAGGATTTGGAGACTGGAATTATGAGCAAAAAATGGAATGTGAAAACATCGGGATATGTTCTTCTTTACTGCCTCCCAATGTTTGTTCTTCAGCTTTTTGTTATTTTGGTTGGACCTCGGTTAGACAAGAATAGTGGTTCTGGAAAAAAGTTGCCTCATTATTTTTCAAGTGCAGCGGCTGCCTCTTCAATGACCGGGGAGAATGATACTGCCTTCTGTACTTACCCTTTATTCAGCACTATTCTCCTTGGCCTTTATGCCATTGTCCTGACTTCCTACCTTTTTTGGCTTGGTAGTCGGATTTTGAAACTAGTTATTAACAAGGGTCTGCAGAAGAGGGTTTACATATTGCTATTCTCAGTTTCATGTTTCCTTCCATTAAGGGTTCTTTTTCTTGGTTTATCTGTTTTATCCGGACCTGAGCATTTTATGTTTGAAGCCTTTGTTTTCTTGGCTTTTCTTGCACTGGTATGTTGCGCTGGCTTGTGCATGTACACACTTGTTTACCGTCCAGTGGCAGATAGCTTAGCGTTGGGAAATCTGCAAGACATGGAAGCTAGGAGGCGAAATGATCATAATGATACTGTGTCTTTCATTGCTAGCCAGAGTCATCTGGAAGGAAATGTTGAAGAAAATGTTCGGTCTAGTCCTGGTAGATACTCTGATGCATCAACAAAACGAGGATCGATTTCATTTCGGACATTAGAAAAGGGTGTTACATCAACAGGAACATTTGTTGAACTTAGCCTCTTCTCTCCCAGCCGCAGTGCAACCCCTCCAGGATCACCTCCTCTCCTAGGTTGGCCAATGCGATCCCCAACGCAACATATTGGACCATAGAGGCAGGCTGAAAACTGAATATTGGATCGATATCAATTTTGTGGAAAAGGGAAAACTGATTGTAAAGGATTTAGCATCAATAAGGCGTCTTTTTTGTTTCTTTTTTTTTTAATTTGTTATGTTTGCTAATTCTAGTTATAATGTTTTTGCCCTGGAATTTATTGTGAGTACTCTTTTTACGCTTCTGTACCATCTCGACAACGTTTTACTTGTTTCTAATTTTGTACTTGAAATGTTTGGAATACTTTTGGGTGAAGTCATTGGGTTAAGATGTTTGATCTGATTGATCACTACCTTTCAACGATAGTATTGGATTTGGACTGTGTTTGATCTTTGGATCAAGTATCTCTGTATTACGAGGTTATTTGGGGTCAGATTACTTTGTTTTGCCTGTTGCATGGCAGCCAAGTCCACTGAAAGCTTCTAAGAAATGTAATAATGTCTCTCTTTGCTTGAAAAATAGTCTTACCAAGGTGAATGCTTAATTGGTTAGATTTAATTTTTTATTAACTTCCAATCTAAAACTTTAATAACTGTAATTAATAGTTTATATAACGTAGAGAGGGGACTATCACCACAAGTTAGAGGTTTGGTTTCAGTGGAGGGACTGAAATACGTGATTGGCAGGAGACAAACCAGACAAACACACCAGTCAACATTGCACTCGAATCCACCTTAGCCTCCAACATTAGCAGGAGACAAATCAAACTACAGTGTGGTGTTGGATCTAGCGTGTACATATTTGATTATTTATGTATGTGAATTGTTTTGCCTGATGTATAGAACTAATTGTGCTTTAGAAATTAGGTGAAGGAAGTATTTTTGGAAATTAAGAACGCTTTGTGCAACCTAAGGTTATGAGATGAACTATTGTTTTGAATGTTGTATAATACTAATTGGACAAGAATAATTACGAATAAGAGCAATGAAGCTTAAAATCTTAATCCAATATAAGAGAAGAATATGATTCTAAGAAGACGAGCGTAACGGGGAACTTTGAAAGCAGCCTAAGGCTTGACTTGATTATATTATATTGAATATAATGGACAAATCTAAGTGTGAGAAGAAAAATAGAGTGTAATGAAGAATGGTTTAACTAGGGACATGGCCGAGTCTGACAACTACGAGAAAGTTTCAAAAGTCGACGAGAGATTTGACGATTAAATAGCCTATGCTCCTTACACTCACGCGCCGAATCTCATTCTCCTCACCCTCAGATGTGCCATCTTTCCATTCCCTTCCCTAGTTCCTAGTAATGATCCTTTACAGAACACCTTTTTTTTCTTAGTTACATAAAATTTCCCTATTTAAAGGATTCGATTACTAGGTTTAATTTTAGTCATTAAATTATTAAACTTTTTTTTGTTTTAGTTTTCTTTTCAAACTTTATTTTACCTAGGTCCTTCTCTTTTTGAAACTAATGGATTTAGTCCTCGAGATCAAGTTGTTAGTATTTTTTTTATGACAAGTCTCCGACTTGTTTAAGACATCTGTACAGTTAAAATTATCATGTGAAAAATAAATTAGTTGAAACAGTAATGTAATTGCTAAAATTAGTTTTTTAATTGGATTTAGGAAATTTTATAAAGATTGTAAAAGGCCATTTTAAATGATTTTATACATACACTAATGGAGCATAATGTTCTAAATGGTAAAACAGTTAAATTTGTGAAGAACAATGAAGATAATAACTGTCTGTAAAAGAAAGTGTGATTTTTTAATTATGGTAAACAAGGTTGAAGACAGTCATACGTTTAGGATTAAGATACTTGTTGGCCGTCATAAAAGTTAAAAGGTATTTGGTAACAAATATGTAAGTGTAGACTGAATTACACAAATATTAATTGACAAATTTATACAATATTGGCATAATACCTTAGAGGATTGGCAAAACAAAGGAACTTGCAATGGACTGTATGGTGGGAGATGGACAACGTCAATTTTTTTACTATATGACTATGTTTCTTAATTTCTTAGAGTTAAGGTTGGAACATTTAAGATTAAGGTGATCAATCCCAATCGACTTTGACACCAAGATTTGAGTGTTTTTACATATGTTTAGAAGTTTGTAAGAGGAGTTATTGACTGGT
This sequence comes from Vigna umbellata, assembly GCF_029865625.1. Taxonomy (NCBI): domain Eukaryota; kingdom Viridiplantae; phylum Streptophyta; class Magnoliopsida; order Fabales; family Fabaceae; genus Vigna; species Vigna umbellata. The sequence continues at coordinate 71,014,750 of NC_142169.1, forward strand.
TGCATGTCCTTCATTTGAGTTGAGAGTTGTCATCTAAAGATATTTTATGGTGATAAATTATTAGTTGTAATGGGTAGAAATTCTACTAACCAATACTCTTAACTAGCTTTTTGTTGTTGAAAAGGAAGCAAAGAAATGTTGAGGTGATTTATGACATTATTATTGACCGGTATTCGAGACATTAAAAATCTTAGTTGGATATTTATTTCGTATCAAAGTAGTTACAATGTAATTAGTTTGTAATAAAAATTAAAAACCATCAATAAAACCAATGCATTCTTTTACTTACCGTTCAATTTCTACGTCTCCAAAATAAAACCTATGCCTTTAATAACAACAATCATTCTCAACATTCACAAACTTTTGATGCTAATTGTGAAGACGACTCACTGCACAATTCCAAACCAATGATCATCCATATAGAGCCAAATCATCTGCTATTAGATTTCATCACCTACAACATTGATTTGCAAATTAAATTACTAACTACTTACATAATTCAACTTGAATCAATAAAAAACCCTACGTGTCCAAACCCTTATGTCTAATCCCACCTTCCATTTCCAAAAAACTAAAATAAACTTACATATCTTTCTCAATACAAACTCTAGAAATTACAGTTTTTCCTCTCCACTAATGTAAGTAGAATATAAAATGATTTGTTGGGTATAAGAGTGCAACCTGCCTTAAAATTAGTATCACTCCTCAGAGTTTTATTTTCTTTCAGCATATAAGTGGATACGTTTGATTAAGTTGAAGATCACCGAGCCTCGGTTTATATTTTTGCTTCCTTGTGGGTTATATTAATGTCCGTCGGTTGATACGTATTGCACCTCAAAATATCGAACCATTAAAGATAACAGGAAAATTTTTGAAAACAATGAATGTTTATTTAGTCATAACAGATTGAATTACACGTCGCTATATCATGAACTTTTGTAACCCAAGACCCACGAGTTTCACCAACAGCATTAATAGCATTCATCGCAACCTAAAATTACACTCAGTTGCTAAATACATGAAAAGGGAGACAAAATCCGGCCTCAGCAGGAGGAACGTCGTCTTTATCAGAAAAATATAGGAAGACAACAATATAAAAATATGGGGTCATAAAAATAAACTGTTTTAATAATAAGCAAGTTCAGTCATCAACTTCAGCTTTAATCTCTCTCATCAAATCCTCCTTGTAATCCTCAAATGTTCCGGGGAAAGTTTTGACAGTCCCATCCTCGACAACCCAAATTTGACTCCTTTCTTCATCATCACACACACGTGATATCAATCTTGAATCATGACTGACAAGAACAACTCCACCAGTGAATTCATCCAGTGCATCTGCCAATGCATCAATACTTTGCATGTCCAGATGATTGGTTGGTTCATCTAACAATAAAATGTGTGGTTTTGACATGGAAATAGAAGTGAAGACAACTCGAGCTTTCTGCCCTCCTGATAGTTTGGCAATAGGAGTAAGATGGTTATGACTTGGTAACCCAAACTTACCAAGTTTTGCACGAACAGCCTCCTGCTTGCTAAGTCCCTCCTGATCAGGATGGAGACGCAGAAGATACTGCACAGCTGTTTCATCCATTGTTAGAAGGTCCACAAAGTGTTGGGAGTATCTTCCTATCCTCAACTTCTGACTTCTTCGTACTTCACCCTCAGAAGCAACCAAATCACCAGCTAGAAGATTCAACAACGTGGATTTTCCAGCTCCATTAGGCCCAACAATGGCAACACGAGTCCCCATATCAATGCCAACATCAACATTTGATAGCCTAAAATCCTCTCGGTTTGGGTAGCTAAAGCTGACCTCAATGAGCTGTAAAAGTGGGGGTGTAAGCTCAGTGGGTTCAGGAAAGTGGAATTCCACACTGTAATCCCTCCACTTCTGTGGAACCTCCGATGGGGCATCATCCTCATCAACCTTCCCCTTGCCTTTGCTTTTAGATGCTTCCTTAGCTGCTGCAAACTTAGCTCGATCCTTAACCTTTTCTTGCTGGGCTCGGTTTCCACTCCTTTTAGCTGCTTTCAACTGCTTGTCATAAATCTCATACTTCTTATTCATCTCTTTACGACGCTGTTCATATCCACTCTCAAAATCATCAAAATTGCCACGATAGAAATGAAGTTTCAAATCATGGAGATGAATAATCTCAGTACATACTGTATTGAGAAAATCTCTATCATGTGAGACAACTACCAAAGTTTTCTTCCAACGGCACAAATACTCTTCCAACCAGAGAACAGCCCTCAGGTCGAGATGATTCGTGGGTTCATCAAGTAATAATAGCGTTGGTTGAACAAAAAGTGCTCGAGCTAAAGAAATTCTCATTCTCCAGCCACCACTGAAGGATTTTGTAGGGCGGCCTTGCATATTCTTTGTAAAACCTAAACCGGCTAATATCTTTGATGCCTGAGCTTCAGCAGCATCAGATCCCATCAACTGCAGTTTTTCATATAGCTCTGCTAGCTTTTCTCCTGTATCATCTTCTACATCATCATCTTTGTCAACACTTTCTTCAGCAGAAGCTGCATTCTGAAGAGAGGCAACCTCTTGCCGAATTTTAACTAGTTCTTCATTAGCTGAAACAACGGCTTCAAGAGCTGTCTTGTCATCACCAACTACCTCCTGCTCAACCAGAAGGACATCAATATTCTTAGGTACTGGTATCTTCCTCCAGGCAAGAAGTTTCAGCAGTGTGGACTTGCCCATTCCATTGGGTCCAACCAAACCATACCTCTTTCCATGAGATATCTTCACTGATGCATTCTTCAAAAGTTCTTTACCACGAGCAGAAACAGAGAAATTTTCTATTGTTATATCTTTCACATTAGCGTCAGCATCATCGTCTCCATCAAGCACCGAAGCTCGGCTTCCAATAACCACAGTGAATGCATCATGATCATCCTTAAGAGCCTCCCTCTTTGCCTGCTCAGCAGCATGTGCTGCTAAAAGATCCTTCTTTTCACGCTTTTTCAACTCTTTATCAGCAATAGGCACATCAAGTGGCTTTAAATCAGGCCTTTGTTGCTGACTTCCACGTTTGGATGCATTATTTTTCTCCTCCTCCTGTTCTAGGAGATCATCATCTTCATCATCAGAAGGCGGAAGATCAATACCATCGGTGTATGCAGAAGCTTTTGGAGCAGATTTTGGCTTCGGCTTACTGGAGGTAGAAGAGACCTTTTTGGGTTTGTCAGGCTTTTCATCCATACTGGCCAGCATAGCAGAGACAGAAAATTTTTCCTTCTTGGGAGCATCTTTAGTTGTCTTGGTCTTCGCAGATGGGCCAGCATCCTCTGGCTTTTTCCTTCCCATTGTAGAAGACTGAAACAAGCAGAAAACATCTTAATTTAAGTCAACTAACCATACATCGTTACTGCTATGCCCTTTCCCAAATAAAAAACTGTTAACTGAGTTAGTCAATAGTAAATGCGAACATATATGTTAAAATGACCTTAATATAGGCTCTGCACATAAAATTTAAAATGTCATATTTCAATCTATTTCTCTAACGAGTACTTTCTTGAATACAGATTACAAGATATTCCATCGATAGTTCTAAATCTATTTCTCTAACGAGCAACATGAGTTAATTAGACACGTCGTGTTTCATCTTTTTAAATTACAATTCGTTCTATTAGACGCAAGAATTGTCTATATCTACACATCCATTTTGGGCAACCAGTTGTCAAAGTATAAAGGAACCAGGAAGTGATAAAATCATTACATGGGGTGTGATCTGAAGAGTAGAAATGAGGAGAAGGAAGCTAAATTGAAGGCATGCAAAATTAAAATTACAGAATTGATGTAAAAATAAAGGTTTCATGAATAAAGAAAGAAATCCAATATATTATATACAAAGGTGCAGGAAAGCACTAAAGAAGTAGCAAGAAAACAAGAAACAAGGGTGGCGAATAGAAATGCAATCACATAATTAGTGGGATCACCGATATGACCACCAATCTATCTATCTATCTAAATATCTTGATTTCTTGAACCGATGAAAATTAAATAAAGGAAAGAGGATGGGTCAGACGAAAACGGGGAGGGCGGTGCAGCAGATTGCAGCAGATCACGGAAGAATAGAACGGTAAATGACGGAAGTGGTAAAATGGGCAAAACAATTGTAATCGAAAAAAATGGAAGGAATAGATGAAACTGAGAAGGGAGAAGGACAAGACAGAATACGGAAAGCATCGGAAAACCTTCGAACCTGATTCAGAGGCGGCGGAGGCGGCGGAGGAGGCGGCGGCGATCAAGTTGGGCACAGTCGAGTGGAGTTAGGGTTTCAGTCCAACCTACGGTTTTCTTTCACCCTTATCTTCTTTTACAACTATATACCCTTTGTTAAACCACCCCTTCTTTTAAACACCGCCTTCGAAAACAGTTCATTGTATTAATCAAATCATATTTACAATTTTCAAAAGGAAAACGATAGTTAGACAACAAATTTTGACAACATTTGGACACAGGACGCGTGTCTAAATGTTACTGGTGCACGTGGAATTTTTTTTTAAAATCGAAGAATGATGTGGCAATGGCAGAATTGGGGCGGATTCAAATTTTTAGGGTTGTTTCGAAAATTTCAGATTCAAATGTTTTGAGAGAGAGAAAACGGAGAACATTTGATGGAGCACCTTCTCTCCTTCTTTCCTTCGAACCAGCCACCACAGCTCTCGCCAGATACGCCAAGCCAGTAGACGTTGCCGTTTTCGCTCCATCCAGTGCCGCCGGTGTCCGTCGTCTTCCACCCAGCCACGCAGTTCGGTTTGCGGGTCGCCGCATTGCCGGTGTTGGCAGACGAACCGAAGACGACATCGTCTTCCCTCCGGCCAACCAACCAAGTTTGCGTTTTGAGTATCGATTCCTCCCACCCGCTTCCTTCCCTGTGTCGGACCCTTGCGGTGGTCGCCGGACTGCCGTCGGAGCGTCGCCGGACCAAAAATAGTCCCACTTGGTCCGTTCCCTTCCCTTGATGATATTTTATGGACTTGCAAATCTCTTTTGCCAGTAAACCAACTTCCTTAAATTCTACTGATTCATTGGATGGTAGAAATACATAAATTTGTTGCAATATATGCTGTCTTTTTGGACGAAGAGTTCTCTGCCTGATTTCTAATGTCGCCGGCAGTTCCCAGGAGTTTCCAAGGCCGCCACTGGCCGCAGCGTCAGATCTTGCTCCCACTCTGCTGTTGATGGTGATTTGGGAATGAGTTGTGTCGTTTCTGTATTTCTTGCAGGTTTGGTATGGTTCACGGTGGTCGGAGGTGAACGTTGAGGGTGGAGAGGATAATGATGAAGGGTGTTGAGATGGGGAATTTGGAGTGAAAAGGAAGTGTGGTTGATGGGTGGAGTTGAACTGGAAATTGAATTGGATGTTGACGAGTGAAAGGGAAATGCTGAGATTAGGAGGGTGGGTGTTTAGATTTTCAAGTTTTGATGTTGGGGAGATGAAGTGGAAGTTGGGTGGAAGGATGGTGATTGAAGATTGTGTGGTGGCCGTGAGTTTAGGATGTTGAAGATGGTGTGAAGGATGATGAATTCCAGTAGTCGTGGGTGTATTTGGGTTGTTGGGAATGGATGAAGAAAGGTGGCCGTGAGGTGTGTTGGTAGTGTTGATGGGGCACGGGTATTGGAGATGGAGAAGAAAGGGGTGAAGATTCATGAGCTGCTGGAGGTTGGCCTGCAACCATTAAATTGGTAGAAGGAATGTGAGTGTCGGCAGCTCTGATGGGTGGAATGTGAGTGTCGGTAGCTGTGGTTGGAGGGTTGCAGAAATTATTGGGTTGGTGAAGTGGGGAAAGGTAGAACTGGGGAATTCGTCCAGACGCTTGTTGTCCAGCAGAGGACGCTCGTCCACATTCGTCCAGCAGAGAAGCACGTTCGTCCCGAAAGTGGAGGCTCGTCCCAAAATTGGACGCTCGTCCCGAAATTGGACGCTCGTCCAGAAAGAACCCGTGACTCAATTATTGGAGCTTCTCTTTTAAAACCAGATCCAGAATTCACGGGAAGCAGATTTGGACGGAGAGGAGACCAGGGGAGACGCTGCAGCAGCTGCTCCAAGGGCTTCCATGGTGGAAAATCACCAATTTCCACCATCCAATCCATCATTTCTCTTTTCTATGATGTATATGTGTAGCTAAAACTCCATTTCACTGGGGTTGAGAGTAAATTTCTGAACTTCTATGTAATTTTTCTATTAATGCATGAACTTGTTTGAATTATGTGTGTCAACACTTAATTTCGTCCGGATTGACAAATAAATTTAGTTTATTGCATTTTCCCATAAAAAGACAAAAATAAAAATAAAATAATATATATGTAAAAAGAAAAAAAACAAATATAAAAATAAAAATAAAAATAAAAAAAAAACAGAGCGCTCGTCCTTGGAGATGAACCTTGGTATTGACCATTTTCATCCACGTTCGGTCATTTTCATCCACGTTCGGTCTTGATGTTTGTTTTTAGTGTACATTCGTTCTCTATTGAGCGCTCGTTCTCTATGGACGTTCGTTCTCTAATGAGCGTTCGTTAATCATTCAATTGCTCTCATCATTACTGCCGCTCGTCCAAGACACTCCCCTTATACTGTTCGTCCTCATCGTTCTCCACTGCCGCTCGTCCAGATTTTCCCATTTCCACAATCTTCCAAAATCTTCGAAGGGTCCACTTTTACCTTCCCCAGTTCTACCTTTCCCCACTTCACCAACCCAATAATTTCTGCAACCCTCCAACCACAGCTACCGACACTCACATTCCACCAATCAGAGCTGCCGACACTCACATTCCTTCTACCAATTTAATGGTTGCAGGCCAACCTCCAGCAGCTCATGAATCTTCACCCCTTTCTTCTCCATCTCCAATACCCGTGCCCCATCAACACTACCAACACACCTCACGGCCACCTTTCTTCATCCATTCCCAACAACCCAAATACACCCACGACTACTGGAATTCATCATCCTTCACACCATCTTCAACATCCTAAACTCACGGCCACCACACAATCTTCAATCACCATCCTTCCACCCAACTTCCACTTCATCTCCCCAACATCAAAACTTGAAAATCTAAACACCCACCCTCCTAATCTCAGCATTTCCCTTTCACTCGTCAACATCCAATTCAATTTCCAGTTCAACTCCACCCATCAACCACACTTCCTTTTCACTCCAAATTCCCCATCTCAACACCCTTCATCATTATCCTCTCCACCCTCAACGTTCACCTCCGACCACCGTGAACCATACCAAACCTGCAAGAAATACAGAAACGACACAACTCATTCCCAAATCACCATCAACAGCAGAGTGGGAGCAAGATCTGACGCTGCGGCCAGTGGCGGCCTTGGAAACTCCTGGGAACTGCCGGCGACATTAGAAATCAGGCAGAGAACTCTTCGTCCAAAAAGACAGCATATATTGCAACAAATTTATGTATTTCTACCATCCAATGAATCAGTAGAATTTAAGGAAGTTGGTTTACTGGCAAAAGAGATTTGCAAGTCCATAAAATATCATCAAGGGAAGGGAACGGACCAAGTGGGACTATTTTTGGTCCGGCGACGCTCCGACGGCAGTCCGGCGACCACCGCAAGGGTCCGACACAGGGAAGGAAGCGGGTGGGAGGAATCGATACTCAAAACGCAAACTTGGTTGGTTGGCCGGAGGGAAGACGATGTCGTCTTCGGTTCGTCTGCCAACACCGGCAATGCGGCGACCCGCAAACCGAACTGCGTGGCTGGGTGGAAGACGACGGACACCGGCGGCACTGGATGGAGCGAAAACGGCAACGTCTACTGGCTTGGCGTATCTGGCGAGAGCTGTGGTGGCTGGTTCGAAGGAAAGAAGGAGAGAAGGTGCTCCATCAAATGTTCTCCGTTTTCTCTCTCTCAAAACATTTGAATCTGAAATTTTCGAAACAACCCTAAAAATTTGAATCTGCCCCAATTCTGCCATTGCCACATCATTCTTCGATTTTAAAAAAAAATTCCACGTGCACCAGTAACATTTAGACACGCGTCCTGTGTCCAAATGTTGTCAAAATTTGTTGTCTAAGTATCGTTTTCCTTTTCAAAAACGTAAATGGATCTTTGTCTGTGCCTTTTACTGTTGTAAGAAATAGAAAATCAAAATAATCCAACCATTTAATAATTTTTAGGAACAATTTTAAGAAACCTTTTACCAATAAAATTTTTTTAAACAATTTATCAAAAATTATAATTTAAACATTTTTCTCATTCCATTTTCTATCTTTTATATTTCAAATTTGACCCTTCTAATATCAATGGACAATTCTAGTATATGACAAAATATAGTATAAGATATGGGCTAAGTTAGTATTTTCTTCTAAACCTTTCTGTGGACAAGATAAAAATATAGTTTTTATAATAACTTCTTTTCGTATAAGATATATGTTTTTCTTTTTCAATATCAAGATACTTTCATAGGTTTCGTATTAGATATATGGTATATTTCGTTAAATTTCGATTCAATGCAATTATTCTAACTTTATTAAAATATTTTCTTGTATCGTTTTCAATTGTATAATATGGTACTCGATTATAAAACAACAATGGATTTATCACATTATAGGTAGCAAATACGACAATAACAGATAAATGTGATTTTTGTGTTTTTTAAATACTTTTTTTTGAAAGATTTTATCAAAAAAAATTCACTTAATTAATTAAATTGTCAACCTCCCGTGTTCATACCAAATCACCCTCCTAATCTCCCTCCACCTCAAAGCACCCCCTAGCACTATAATGTGTTTGAAAACAATATTCCAATAAAAATAAAAAGTAGCATCCTTTTTCTTATTCATCTACATTTTAATTGATTTTAATGGATTAAAAATACAGTAGATTGTAAAGTTTAAAATCTTAATGTTTGCATCTACTGTTTTTGTGATATATTTATCGTTTAATTAAAATAAAGTGATATATTGTACTTAAATGTATTTTCTGAAAGAAACAATTTCAAATAATTTTTAGAAGTAACATTATAAGACTTTAGAATGTAAGTATTTCATATAAGTTCATAATTTGGTTACAACAGCGAAATTATACAAAATCCAACACCAACTGTACATTACACGTGGAAATCTTGAACCATGTGTGGCGATAAATGAAGCGAGAAAGTCAAAGATCCTTGTTTTCTTAATTTGAGAAATTGCTAAATAGGAACATCTCCATTTGAATGGTACATTTGTAATGAATTTATGTATTATGGTGTCCTTTGCAAGAAGATAGAATGCAAGTTAATACAAAATACATTGTTATCTGTATATTACTTTTTTTTTATCATCATATGGAAACGAACAAACAGACAGAGGTGCAAAAATTAAGGAGAGCCAACCGTTAACCGGAAACGGGCGAAAACGGTGGGTTTTATAAGTTAGAGTTTATTGGTTTGGTTTCTCTGTGCGGGCGTGAGTCCCTGGTCGTATATTCAACAATCTCAACTGCAAATTCAACTTCTTCCAAAGCTTTGATTTTTTTGAGCATTCTCACTCACTGCAAACAAAGGAAGGGGTTCCCTCTAGAGGGCGGTTTTCCGATTTCTCGGAAACCGCTCTACCTTATCAACAACTTTGAAATCACTTGAAAGAAAGAAGAAGCAATGCTTCCCGGGGTGAAGAAGAACATATAATAATGCATTGCATGCTTTAACTTTTCGTCTGCCCACGGAATGTGCATGTGCATAGGTTTTTGGATTGAATTTTTGTAAATAATACTTGAAGAAGGTGGCGATGGCGGTAACTAGAAGAAGAGACGGTATGCGTGGCGTCCACCAGTGGGCGTGGCCTAAACCCAATAAATGGGTGAAGGGGAAACTGGTTGGATGTGGATCTTTCGGCACTGTGCATTTGGCGATGAACAAATCAACGGGTGCCCTTTTTGTTGTAAAATCATCACATTCGAGGGCTGGACGTGAGGCTTTGGATGAAGAGGTAAAAATCCTGAAAATATTTAATTCTTCACCGTACATTGTCCAATGTTTAGGGACAGAGGAGGAGGAGCAGGGCAAGGTGAATGTTTTTATGGAGTATATGTCAGGAGGTAGTTTGGCAGACGTGGCTCACAAATTCGGTGGGTCATTGGATGAAGAGGTGGTTCGTGTGTATACCAGGGAAATTCTTCACGGCCTGAACCATCTTCACCTTCATGGTATTGTACACTGCGATCTCAAGTGCAAGAACGTGCTTTTGGACCCACATGGCAACGTGAAGCTGGCAGATTTTGGATGTGCCAGAAGGGCAAATGAGTTGGGAAAGTCATTTGGTGGGACCCCTCTGTGGATGGCTCCTGAAGTGCTGAGGAACGAGTCTGTTGATTTGTCTGCAGATATATGGTCCTTGGGATGCACAGTTATTGAGATGGCTACTGGCAGTCCTCCTTGGGCTCATCAGGTTTCAAATCACGTCAGTGATGTGCTCTGGATTGCCCATGGTGATGCTATTCCTCAGTTTCCACCCCATTTCTCCAAGGAGGGTTTGGATTTCTTGAGCATGTGCTTGCAGAGAGATCCCCGTAAGAGGTCTACGCCTCAGCAGTTACTTTCTCATCCCTTTGTTACATCAACACCACCTTCTCAACATCAACAACAAAAACAACATGCTTCCTCTCCGGCAAGCGTCTTGGAGGTTCACGATTTCAGGGACTCTTGTGATGTACATGATTTCTCTCTCACAAACACACTTGCATCTTACACTGATTACTCCAAAGGAATAGCTGTGTGTAAAGCAGAAGACAGTGCCTTGGGCTCATCGGGGAATTGGATTACAGTTAGATCAGGCTGAAACATTGATCATATATAGAATTGTTAATGTAGATAGACAATTTCAAATGTACAGCATTGTGTAGGAAACGAATAGGATCTCAACTTTCTATGGCTTTTCCTCTGCATTCTCAAATAACTTTTGTAACCCATGGCTTACTGTTGCGTAGCCACAGATTTCTTATGAAAGCTATCTCTCGTGGCATAAATAATGTAAGGTTCCTACATGGTGCATGTCATTTTTGATATTAAACCAAAATTTCTTTGTGATTAATCAACCCAGTCCTACTTCTAGTCTTCTAAAAATGCCATCTTTTTTCAAAAAATTAACGTACTGCAGACCTCTTGCATGTAAATTCATATTTTGAAGGTATCTGGGATCTGAAAGCAATTTCCTGTTGAAAGAACTCTTAAGAGAATGCTGACAAAGAATACCAGAGAACTCGAACTGATGGCAGCTACAACTTATAATTCCCTCAGCGTTGGTGTGGTGTCTCACAAGAAAACCATCTTCAATTGGAAACGATGCATAATGTTCTTGGAGCTTTGAAAAGGCAAAAGGAATCAGGATTGTGGCAGCGTGAACATTTTGGAGATTTTGCTGCATGGATTGTTGTTCTCCAGTTTGATCTTTAAAATCCACAGCAATGGCTAGTTGATTGTGCCAACGAAAACAACGAGTCATCAACATTATCTTATTCGCGTGATTTAATGTGATTAGTTTACATAAAATTGTTTCTATTTAGTCTTCAACGTGGCTGAACATAAGTAGTTGAGGTATGTAAAAACACGAGGAAACAAAGCAGAGAAAAAAAGTGGCATGAATTGAGAAAGAACATTTATTTTGGAAAAAGTTTTTTTAACAACTTTCCTTTTTTTCCAACCACTGTTTTTACGTATGCAAATTAATAAAACAGTGATAGATAATTTATTCTCAAAAAATTATTAAACAAAGTTTTTAATATATCAAGGTAGATTTATTTTATATCATTTATTCTTATATTATATTTTTATAATATTTTATTTATACAGATAAAGACTACATTAAAAATAATTAATTATATAGGTTAAATATGTTTTTACTCCCAAAACTATGAAGCGATTTTGGGTTTAGTTTCTCTTTTAAACTAAGGTACATTTTAGTTCTCCTTCTTAAGGAAATTTTGATTTTAGTCCTCAAAACCCAACGGCGTTAAAAAAAGGTCGAGGTGACTCACTGTGAAATTGTACGATTTTTTTTTTCTGACATTGAGTTTTTCTCAGCTTTTCTCTCTCCCTCTCCTTCTCCCTCGTCACCTTCCATTGAGTGAGTCTTTTTCACTGTCACCTCTTTTTCTTCAATTTCTCTTTCTCTCTCGTTTCTCCAAACCCATTTCAATTCTCACTCTCATGGGTTGTTACCTCTCTGACCAGTCCATAATCGCCACCTGCGACCCTCACTTTAAGAAGCACAAACCTCTCGCTGCCAAACCAATCCGCCACTTCAACTACGCCGAAATCTCCCCCGCCGCTTGCTGATGATCCCTGCCATGAAACTCATAATCTCGATGGAGCTCAAAGTGGTAATTCTTGCCTGTTTCTTTATGGGATGAAGGGATTGTTGATGAAAACGTTGGATGAACAAACAATCTATGTTGATCCTCTAACCCTGCAGGCTGTGGCTGGTTTCATGTGTCAAGTTTTGGAGAGGGAACCAGTGAGTATCGTGAGGTCAACCATTAGGGTTCTATTTGAGGTTCAGAAGGGGTTTTATTTAAGGACGGTGAGGAGTGAGTTGTGAGCACAGAAAGATATTGCTTTAAGAAGTTAGAGAGAGAACTAGGTAGTGGAGAACGAGGAGTGCATAGTGAGTTGGTATGTGGTATTGGATTTGAACTGTGAGTGCAGGGAGAGGATAGCCAGGTTATTAGTTATTCTGTTAAACTCCAGCGGGTTCTTTGATGCAGGGGAAATGTGTCTTCTTTGTGTTTGTGAGGGAGTGTGTTGGTTGTGGTGTGATTTGGTCCAATTTTCTGCATTGATGAAAAGTTTAGATGTGAATCATGATGCATGCACAAAAGTATTTTTATAATACCTCTACAAATCATCCAGTATGGTTAAACAATTTAAGAATTCGTACTGATGGCATTTTTTGTACTTTTTTATGCATGGTTATTCATAAAAACAAGTGCGAAAAACTGAAAAAAGAAAAAAGAACTATTTTTTGTATTGGAGTTTGGATTTGATTTCAAAAATCAATCTAATCCAAAACAAACTTATAAATATGCTGATATTTTTATTTATAAATTTATGAGATTACTTATATTTACATTTATTTTATAAAAGTATATAAACGTAATTATCATTTTTCGAGTTGTGAATTTAATAATATAGATTTTAAAAGTTATACAACTATTAGCTTTATAATGACTTGCAGATTAGATACTTCTTGTTTTTAATTTTTTTATATTAATTACATATCTTAGTAATTTTTTAAATATATACTTCAAAGAAAAATTAAAGTAAGGCTGAAATTTAAAAATGATCCAATGCCAAATGCTTTTAATTCGAGTCCATTGAATTGGATTTAAATTTTAAAACAAACTATTTTCATGGTGAATTAATGATTGATTAGGTCTAATGAATTTTCTTTTCCAAACTGATTTAATCTAATATTAAATATCCTCAGTTTATGATTGGCTACGTTAATTTTGGTAAAAATCAATTAACATAGTCTGTTTCTGATTAGTAGTGTTTGGTAAAAATTTTACTAAAGTAATTAATGAATTTTATTTGCAAACCAGCTGTTATTGATTAAAATTTTAATAGTTTGTAATTTTTTATTTGCATAATTAAATATTTTTTCTATCCTAAAATGATTGTAATAATCCCAAAAGTTGATGCACGTCAGAAAAGAAAAAGTGATAGACTGCAGGATGAGATGTATTACTATATTAATTAACCTAACAACCTTTTCGTCTTATTCATATTTAAATTGCAAGAGAAGTAACAACCCATGAGAGTGAGAATTGGAATGAGTTTGGAGGAATGAAAGAGAAAGAGAAATTGAAGAGAGAGAGAGGTGATAGTGGAAAAGACTGATTCAATGGAAGAAGACGAGGGACAGGGAGAGAGAAAAGCTGAGAAAGACTAACTCAATGTCAGAAAAAAAAAGTCATACAATTTCACCGTTAGCCACCTCGACCTTTTTTTAACGCCGTTGGGTTTGGAGGACTAAAATCAAAGTTTCATTAAGAAGGAGGACTAAAATGTACCTTAATTTGAAAGAGGAACTAAACCCAAAATCGCTTGATAGTTTAGGGACTAAAAATATCTTTAACCCTGTCACTTTCAACCAACATAAATTTATAATTTAACCAGTGGAATATTTTCATCTCAATACTCCTTTTTCAATATGAGAAATAAATGCCATACATCATAAACAAGATGATAAAGATAAATAAACAGAAAACTGAGTTATTTTTGTATACACGGGAAAAGAAAAAAACAAAGAAACAATCAATTGTAAAAGATACATTTTATTACGTTTATATAATAACATATAGTTATTATTACGGATTGAACAGTTTTTAATGACACTGTAGTTTCATATTTATGTGTGTATGTTTTTTTATTGGTGTACATGTGCGCATGTTACGACGTTTAAAGCAGTTAGTTCTTAATATAAGCAGTTGATTTGTTATAAGCCATTAATAAATATAATAAAGCTTTCTTAAATGATCTTTGAAACGTGGCTACTTCCTTCTCAATTATCGATACTAGTATTAGGTCCCCTCTCTATTTAAAATTAAATTAAAAAGTTTCCACCAATCAATTTTTTTATATTTAAGCTAATTTAAAAGTGTTGTAATGTAAATGACTAAACTATCCTTAAACAGGGAAGAGTCTAATCGAATATATGTTGATTTATCAAACTAATATAACACATTATATTTATTACTTATTACATTTATGGTTTAATAATGTATTTGACTGATTTAATGGTCGAAGTATGTTTTCTATGCTACCCATTTCAAGAAATACCAGTCTTTTCACATTATCTTCTTGAAAACAAGTTGGAATATCAATGAAATTTTAAATCACATATATTTTCAAGAGACAACATAAATAAAAAATGACATTTATATTAAAAGGTAAATTTGTTTTAGTTTTATGTCGTGACTAAGTACAACGTTGGTTTCTTACAGAACACTGATTCTTTGTTTGTTTATATGTTTGCAGCATCGCCACCTCTTTTATTCGGTCTTCTTCTTTTCTCCCTTTCTTTCTCCAACCAACTTTCTTTTCTCCTATTCCTTCCTTTCCAATTGTTCCTTCTTTTCCTTTTTCTTCCCTTTTCTTCTTTCAACGATCGTTCATTTTTTCACCTACTAAACTAATCATACGTAACACTCATACCCTTTTCTGCTTTCGCTACCTCCCACAACTCACTTCAACGTTCAACAATGAAGTCTTTCGATTCTGTCACTGTAAGCTTCCTCCCTCTCCGTCTCACTTTCTTCACTAATTTTCGGCTGTCTGAGGTTTTTTTCTCTCACCCACTTCCTTCATTAAACATGTTTCCCACTTTCTTCATCCGTCAACTTATAACCACCTTTTCGGCTTCCTCTCTCCTCAGAATCTATGATCCTCGACAAGTTGTTTCTATTCCTTTATTCTGTCACTGCTGCCTTTCTTTACTTTCTTTTTCTGCGATTGGTTTCACATTTTATACCCACTCTATTTTCAGTACTGTGTTTTCGATGTTCACTTCATAATTTTATTGCATCCCTTGCATAAACTCTGTGATTTCTCTTCTCTGTTGGCCGTAAACAGGATGGATAATCTGATTACAACCTTTTTAAGAACTCGGCAGTAGTTGATTGAACTGCGTTCATCACCCCACTTGTTGTTATTCTAACCGTTGTCTTTGCCAGGGTCTTGTCTTGCCAGAACCCAAGAATAGGTTGTTCCTCTGGAGTGTCCTCATCGTGGTTTCTTTGATTTCTGGTGCTTATTTCGTTGGAAATGCTTTTTTTGCAAATGAATACAAACAGGTATGTATTATTGTATTTCTAACTCTCCAAGTTTCAATTTTAGTTAAAATACCTGGGAAATTAGGAATTTTGCTGGAATTTTGTTGTATTGTTGCTACTCCAATTTTTTCTTCCTTATAAAGAAACTATTATCAAATTGATATTTCCGTAGATATATATCCGGGATTTTGAAATACGAGCCACCTTAGTTGGCTTTCTCTATGAATAATGCTTCAAAACTGTTACTTTTGGTAAAGTGGTGGGAAGAATATAATCCTGCATGGTATTTGTTCATTTGAGCATTGGCAAGATGTATCTTCTGGGTAGTATTTGCTGCTCTCAATTGATTTAACAATATTAAAATCACCAACTTGGATTGTCTAACAAGGTCAAGTGGTTGCGAATTGACTTAAAAGTCCCACCACCATCCAACATAAATGTGATCGCATCTGTTGCATCTCTTTTAGCTTTGACGAATGGTTCCCAGTTTAGCTTAGGCTGGAGAAATGAAAGAAACAAACCGTATGCAATATTTTATATAGGTTAAATTTTATGTAGGTATCAAAAACAACTGGGCCCACTCACTATTTGATGGGATCCTGATAAAATTTTCATAACTATAGAGAACTTGTGGGAAGAGCATCCAAAGAGTGTTGGTAGCACTCAACTTTTAGGCTCTGACAGTTTGTAACTCTAGTTGAATTTTAGTTACTCTTGTTTTTATTTTCTGCAATTGAAAATTAGTTTTGCTTACTTGAAAATATTCTGGGTATTATGTATGCAGAGATTAGCACGATGGGGACTAATTCATACAATACCAGATTCAAAATCAAATGCTTGCAAGGTTTGTTATTTTGGGGGGAGAGATTCTTTTTTATATAACTTGTAAGCTTATTCCTTGGAACTATCTCCAATTCTCTTCATTTTTCCATTTTCATAGAGAGAATGCTGGCCTTTGGGAAGTGAGGCATTACCTGAAGGAATTATTGCCAGAACATCTAACTTGGAAATGCGGCCCTTATGGGACTCTGGTAAAGATCATGTATGTGTGAGGTGTGCTAATTCTAGTCCTTCATTTATTGTATAGAAATTCATCTAAGACTCATGAAGTGTTAATCTTAAGCTTCACATGATAAAATGTTGTTAATCAACTGTAAGTACAGTCCTTTCGGGAAATATTTTTGGTTCTACTAAAGTTGGTTTGGAGTTTGATCTTGAACAAGTTATCTGATGTGTACAATTAATATTTTTAACTATGATGACTTTTGTTGTTTATATTAAGAGTTGGTGTATGGACATATTGGGATATGATTAAGAAATAACTTCATATTTTTCTTTTTAAATTTGATATTAGGTTGCACTAAGTAAATACTTTTTTTTTTAATTCAAATGTGAGGTATCACTATGAATCTCTACCCTAAAGTTCAACAATCATATGTCATCACACGAATTTGCATATAAAGGAGGAGAAAAATAAATACAAAACCATGGCGGGACTAAACCACACCCATGCTTAGAAACAAAACAATCACACTATCACAAAAGAATTAAACAAAACGAAAATTAGAGACTTGATACCTATTACAGAAAAAGTCTAAATTGATGAAAGAAGGTAGAACATTAAACCACTTAAAATCCAGTCTATTATCAATTCCAAAATTAGCAAGACTCTCAACACACTGATTTTTATATGAAGGTGGAGGTTCATATGTTTTTGTGCCACTTACTTCTTGACTGCTTTTTATATGTTAGAATGCTACTTTTAATGGTGTAATCTTATTTATTTGTTTTTTAAATGCACGTTTATGTTCTGGGATTATTGGAGTGTACACAATGATGAGCTAACTGAAAGAAATGATGACTTGCAAATTATGAATATAAATAACTTGCTCCATAAGTCAGAGTAGTTTTCTATTGCTCTTAGGAAATGTTCATGCATAGGATTAAAAGTCAAAAGAACAAAGTACTTTACCAAATATTTTACTTTAGAATCTGGGACAGATCTCGCTTATATGTGGGGAATCTACTGTATATCCTTCTGAAAACACTTTATGTATGAGTACCAATGAAATAGAATTACAATGAACAATAAAATCTGAAACACAAAATATAAAACAGGGTATTCAAGAGACACTTTACTCTTTGTCACTGTTCACTGCTTATTTCCTGCATCTCTTTTCGCCCTATCCCCTTTCTTATCGGCACACAAGTTAAGTTTCTCGCTTGAATGCTTTGGTTGCCTCTCTTGTGATCTGCTACATTAAGCATTTGACTCTCTTTATGTAAATAAGTTTTAGTAACGACCCACTGATTGAAAGGGACCAGCTTAGGCAAATAAGAGGATTACTAGGGGATTAGGACTCAGTTCTGTTAACAATAGAATAACTACTTATATTCAGTAACTAAAGGGATAAGGAGTAATGGTCAGGGTCTACTAAAAGTTGCAAGCAAGAAGTTGGACACTGAAGGGAGAGAATGAACTACCTGGGAGTTAAGGAGGGAGATAATCCCCATTTCATCATTTTGGATCTCTTGTTTAGCTTCCCACTGATACCGATCAGAGTGCTTTCTATAATAAATATTTGTTACTCTACCTATTTCTGATCTGACCTATCACTATATATTAGTCAAAATCCTGCTATCTTATAGGTTGATGGTATCTACCTTATTAATTTTCTTTTTATGCATCACTTTCTCTTTTTTGTAGACAATTTTAAAGCGCCCATTGAATCTGTTGGCTATGGCAGTAGGACTTAAGCAGAAAGAAATTGTCAACAATATTGTTGAAAAGGTTATTATTCCTTCACGTGTGCAATTTTTCTTTGATCTAAAACTCATTCTATCTTCTGACTCATATTGCTGGTGGCAGTTCTTGTCAAGTGATTTTGTTGTGATGCTTTTTCACTATGATGGTTTTGTGGATGGATGGAAGAGTTTAGCTTGGAGTAACCATGTCATACATCTATCTGCTATAAATCAAACAAAATGGTATAAAAGGCTCAGGCAAATTTTTTTCTCTAGTTGTTATAATCTTTTCTGAAGATTAAGTTCTTGGGTAAAGATTGAGTAATATAATGCTATATCATGGCATAGGTGGTTTGCGAAACGGTTTTTGCATCCAGACATAATTGCCGAATACAACTACATATTTCTTTGGGATGAGGACCTTCTTGTTGATAATTTTGATCCAAAAAGGTAAGTGTTTTTTTTCTTCGTTTTGTAAAATTTTTCCGAGAGAGTAGGATGATACTAAATTTAAAGGTCTTACTTGACTATACTACATGAGAAATAGTATTTTTTTTATATCTCTGGTGATTATTATATGCCTCTTATAGGACTTGTTGATTATTTGACAGGTATTTATCTATTGTTAAAGAAGAGGGTCTTGAGATATCTCAGCCGGCTCTGGATCCTACCAAATCTGAGGTACATCATCCACTGACAGTCCATAAAGCCGGATCGAAACTGCACAGGTTGACCTTTTTTTTCTAACTTTTGCAATAAACATGTTCCACTGGTAAATTCGCACCTTTATTAAAATTACAGCCAATATGGCACTCTATTAATGATCTTAAATATTGTATAGTTCCCCTGTCCTTTTGGGGGTTTCATTTATAAAATATGTGCATACTAAGAGACACACAGCGTCTCCATAAAGTGTACTATGGAAAAATGTGCCCTAACATACCCTTGCTATTTATATTACCAATGTATATGAACAGAGTGGTCCTAATATAGGGGACCTTTCAAAGAACTACATTGGACATATGACCTTCCTGTAAGCTCTTTCAGCTTATTTCAATTGAATACATTAAAAAAACTTGTCACAGTAAATTTTTTAAAGCTTATTTAAGTAAATTTCATAGTTGAGTTTGTGAATAAGTTCTCATATGATAAAAATTTATATAATTTAATGGAGTTGCTTACTCTAACACAGCCTTAATTGAGTATGTGCCTACAGTTATTAGAACATAACTGTCGAAAAACTGTCTTAAATGTTACCTTTGAAGAGATTCATCAGCAAAGCCGAGTGGAGTGTCGTAGTGCGGGAACCACCAGGATGCAGGCTCTTAGCAAATTGAAATTCCATATTAATTAAATATATAAATAGTGTAGTCCTTATAAGGCATGATCAATTATCACCTTACAAACAGGTTTTGTGGGAATTGTTAGATTCTAAGCCCAATTTTTTAGAGTAACCAACTTGATTCTGTATTAATGAGCTAGAATATTGCACAGTTCCTAGTCATACTGTAGGTTATATTTCACAATATATGTGCCTCATGCACACATTACATCTCTCTGTAAAGTGTGGTAGTCTGGAAAGCATACTGGACAAAATTTACCCCTATTATTTGTAGGCAATGAATGAATGCTAAAATTGTCTACATTTAATTGAATACACATCTGCAGTGGCTTGTCTCGTAAATTCCATTTATCTGCTATTCTGAGGTTGCATTCCCATGCGAACATGCTATAGGGGATTTTTTACTGGGATTTTTTTTTTCAAAATATTGCTAATATTATTTTTGCTGTTATGTATATGCAGAAGGTATTATAAACTAAAAGGCAGTGGAAGGTGTGATGATAGTAGCATTGCTCCTCCTTGCATTGGGTAAACAGTTGTACACTGTGTGTCTTGTACTGGTTTCTTTTCAGTTAACGCACTGCTCATTCTTGCCATTAAATTGGATTCATGATTAAATATGGAAAGAATTTGTTTTGCAGTTGGGTGGAAATGATGGCACCGGTATTTTCTAAGAAGTCTTGGCAATGTGTATGGCATTTAATCCAGGTATGGATACTAAAACTAAGTAAATTTGGTACTTAATCTTATTGCGAAGACCAAAAAGAACTTTTTATGCTTGGGAGCATTATATGACATGATAGCACAGATTTTTTAATTAACTTTTAAAATTCTGAAGAATTATTTCTGTCTGAGAACATTATATAACATGCTAGCACAGTTTTTTAATTTTTTAATTCAGATTGGTTTTTTTACAGTCATATATTCATATTCATGTAATCGTCTTTCTATCTACAGAATGACTTAATCCATGCCTGGGGCCTGGATAGGCAGCTTGGCTATTGTGCACAGGTAACTTGCTTGCTCCAGATCAGCATATTCATTTCATTCCAAATCCTTTTTATTCATCTCTCAGCCATATTTCAGGGTGATCGAATGAAAAATGTTGGTGTTGTTGATTCTGAGTACATAGTTCATCTGGGCCTGCCTACTCTTGGTGGCCCAAATGGCAATGAGGCAAGTGATTTCATTTCTACACGTACTGTAACTTGATGACAAGAGTCGCACAGTTTTCTATCTTGTTTGAATTTAAGCAGATTCTATATGAATTTGGCCTTGTTAAAGATTTGTATGCTTGACTACTTTTAGTTCAAGTTGACAACATATTAAAACCAGGTATATCTATCTGTGCTTAGATTTTACTGGCAGTCTAATGATTAATAAGGGTCTTTGTCCTTTGCATTGCAGGCATCGTCAGACTCTCCTGGAGGTAATGCTAGAGCCAATGTAAGTAACATAGTTGCACAAAAGAACAATGAAGACTTTATGAACCTTTAGCTCCATTTACTGCCCTTATTTGACAAAGCAACATGCTACATGCAGGTTAGGATGCAATCATACATTGAAATGCAGGTTTTCGGTAAAAGATGGGGAGATGCAGCAAAGAAAGACAAATGTTGGATTGATCCATATCAACAACAGGCAAACCTGACAAACCATTAACTGATTGAATGCCATGTCCAGTGTCCATGTGCATAGTCACGTTTGAAATTCACACGTCACATTTTGCATCCGATTTTTGTTTCTAGTCTCAGGTATACAGGTGTTCATATTGCATAGTTTATTTTATTCTTTTTCAAGGATGGTCAATGTAAAAAGTGAAGTATACCCCTTTTTATTCTGGAAAGGGTGATTCAGAATGTAAAAGTTACATTTTGGACTGTCTTTTTCTAGGAATGCAGCAAGTTGTGAGCTTTTTCCTAAATGTATGTTTTTTGTGCCTTTGAGAACTGGTGCTACTCTCTATAACTTGGATGCGTTAAAACAATATACATTTGAGAAGTTAGCTAGACAGAGCTTAAATTAAGCTTAAAAATTTGAGGTAGAATTTGCTAAAAGAACCCAGTAGAAGTGTTATTTGTTGATTAGGCCTTGTCTAAAAAAAAGTATATAATATATGAAAATTAAATGTTATAATATATATATAATAAAAATAAGTAACTAATATTAGTCAGACTCAGCCTAATTTTAACGACAGTTTTGAAGGACAAAATTTATAATTTGTTTAAAGAAAAGATCAAAATGTACTAAAATTTAAAAAATGGATGAAATATAATCTAAAAATAATTATATACTGTAATAAATATATAAAAATTAAGAACAATGATTAATATATATTAAACTTATGTATAATAACATACATTATTATATATGAATAATAATGATGATGATTTTATTAATGAATAATAGAAATAATTGTATCATTATAATTATAGCAATCATCAAAATAAAATATTACTGAAAAAAGTGGTGATAGTTAAAAAGAAAAAAAGAAAAAGGAGAACGAGGAAGAGAAAGCGTTTCCAAATGTAAAAGGGGTTAGTTAGGGTTTATCATAGCGTTGTTGGTGTGGGAGGAGTGAAAGAAACACTCGCAGAGATTCAGTTCGCATTCCATTACCATATCAAGATGTCGCTTCACCGCCTGCTCCTACGTCGCCTGTCCTCCATCGCCGCCTCCCGGCCCATCTTCTCTCTCACCCAAACCCGTTCCTACGCCTTTTCCTCCGCCGAAGAAGCTGCGGCCGAGCGCCGCCGACGGAAGCGGCGTCTGCGCATCGAGCCTCCCCTGAATGCTATTCGTCCTCCGCCGCAGCAGGGTCCTCCGCGCGACCCTAACGCTCCTCGCCTCCCGGACTCCACTTCGGCGCTCGTGGGCCCCCGGTTGAGCCTCCACAACCGCGTGCAGTCCCTCATCCGCGCAGGCGACCTCGAGGCGGCGTCCGCCATCGCCCGGCATGCGGTGTTCTCTGTGACACGGCCCACCGTTTTCACCTGTAACGCCATCATCGCTGCCATGTACCGGTCGAAGCGGTACGAGGAGGCTATTGCCCTCTTCCACTTCTTCTTCAACCAATTCAATATCGTCCCCAACATCGTCTCTTACAACAACGTGATCAACACCCACTGCGACGAGGGTCGTGTCGACGTGGCCCTTGAAGTCTATCGCCACGTCCTCGCCAACGCTCCTTTCAGTCCCTCCCCCGTTACCTATCGCCATCTCACCAAAGGTTTGATCCAAGCCGGTCGAATTTCCGAAGCCGTCGACCTCTTGCGCGAGATGCTCACTAAGGGCCACGGCGCGGATTCCCTCGTCTACAACAACCTCATTTCAGGCTTTCTCGAACTGGAGAATTTGGAGAAGGCCAATGAGCTCTTCGACGAGCTTAAGGAGCGCTGCCTGGTGTATGACGGGGTTGTGAATTCCACTTTCATGGAATGGTTCTTCAAAAAGGGTAGGGATAAGGAAGCCATGGAGTCCTACAGGTCCTTGTTGGAGCGCCAGTTTAGGATGACCCCTGCCACTTGCAACGTTTTGTTGGAGTGTTTGCTCAAGCATGCCAGGAAAACTGAGGCTTGGGCCTTGTTTGATCATATGCTCGACAATCACACCCCTCCCAATTTCCAAGCTGTTAACTCTGATACCTTCAATCTTATGGTCAATGAGTGCTTTAAGCTCGGAAACTTTGAGGAGGCCCTTGCAACTTTTAAGAAGGTTGGTACTAAACATAATTCTAAGCCCTTTGCCATGGACGTTGCCGGCTACAATAATATCATTGCTAGGTTTTGTGAGAATGGGATGCTTTCGCAAGCTGAGACCCTGTTTGAAGAACTCTGCTCGAAGTCTTTAAGCCCCGATGTTCCTACTCACAAAACTTTGATTGAAGCCTACTTGAGAATGGAGAGGATCGATGATGCTCTCAGGGTGTTCAACAGAATGGCAGATACTGGTCTCAGGGTAGTTGCTGCTTTTGGTAACATGGTGTTTGATAAATTGATTGAGAATGGTAAGGCTAGTGAATGTGCTCAAATTTTAAGTAAATTAGGAGAGAAAGATCCCAAACCAGACCCCACTTGCTATGAGGTTGTAATCAAGGGACTTTGTGCCCATGGGTTATTGGACAAAAGCGTAGAGCTGCTAGATGAGGTTATGAGGTATGGTGTTGGGGTTACTACTGCCTTGCGGGAATGTGTTACTGAGGTTTTTAAGGAAGCCGGGAGAGGTGACGAGATTGAAAGGCTACTAGATGTCAACAGATTTGCATACACTCCTCGTCCATCCCCTCCAAGACCTGCTTACCGTGCGCCACATAACCCACATTCTGGACCTCCCACCACACAAATGGCAGCTCAACTGCACCCACCACCACCTTTTCAGATGTCAGGAGCTACACTTAACCCTTCTGGGTTTCCAACACAAAGGGCGGCACAGAGTCCAACACCTCCTTCTCCTCAAATGACTGGAGCACATTATCCACCTTCTGGGTTTCAATTGCCACGTTCTCAAATGGCCGGAGCACCACATAACTCATCTTATGTGGCTCCACATCAAGTGTCGGGACACGAACGCCCGCCAATGCATCAACCTTCATGGAAATTTTCTCCTCCAATGACTGGGCCTCACACTACAGCGCCTGGACCTTCACCTCATATACCAGGACAATCTCACCACCCCTCTACATTCGAACTTTCTTCTCAAACGAACAGGGCAGCCCCGCAAATGACAGCCCAGCATTATACACCATCTGGACCTTCACCTCAAATGGGAGGATATCAGCCTTATGCAACACCACGTGGGCTCCAACAAATGTCAGAACCACGATATCCACCGTCTGGTGTTCCCCCTCCAATTGTTGGACAACACCCACCAGCTGGACCAGCTCCTCCAGTATCAGGGTCATATGCTCCTTCATATGGGGCCTCACCTAAAATGTCACCGCCTTATCGTACAGCCCCAGGGCCATCTTCTCACCTGACTGGACCGTATGGCCCTTCTTCAGGAGTAGGTTCTCACTTTGAGGAATCACATCAACAGCAATCAGAAGTCCCTGAACAGGTAGCAGCTTAATCCTCTGTGACACCGATTTCTGCTGTTCGGTATCACTATATTTATGAGTTTATAGAACGATGATACAAGAATTTGTCTGTCACATGTAATCCTGTCTTGTATGACATGTCATTTTTAATTTATTCTTATAAATCAACCTTTAATATCACGCCTTGATATCTATATTTTTTGTACTGCCATTGATATTCTTCCCCATTTAACCAGAAAGAAATTTCAAGTTTTTTGCCTCAAGAGTTATATTTAGACTATGTACTAGATATTAGCGTTGAGCTTAAGCTGTATTTGGAGGAAGGTAGTGTGTATTCTTTTAGGGGAATTTGAATTTCCTTGTGATAACACATGTTGTTGAGATATTGAATGCAAATGTTTTAAGTGATCAGCATCTTATCGACATTTCATCAGAAATAGAAATGGATTATAACAAAGTGAAATTTTAAAGGACCGTGGCCTCTCGGTTGCTCTCACATTGCTTCAATCGGTGACTCCTTCAGTAGAAACAAACAATTGCAATTTTGTAAGCGAGCTCATAAAAAATGCTGTTGAGACCACCATTTGTTATTGGTTCATCAGACCTTGTTTTTCTATAGGTTTAGACAAAGTTGAATTGAATCCATTATTGTAGATAAAAGGTTCATTTCTCAGTGGAGTACTACAAATATGTAAGGCTCAAAAATCCATTGTATATGTAGCTCTGATATAGATCGTATGCAAATGTATCATTAAATGCATATGGCACATATGCGCGGGGGTATGCATATGAAGCTACATAATTTTTAGAAAGTTAGAATGAATATTACTTCATCAGCTGGATTTTTTTTTGTAACGGTATTATTTTTGTCATTTTATTCTTCTGTTTAATTAATTTCAAATCTTTTGAAAATTTTAATATTTTTAATTAAGTTTTTAAAATTTTTGTTATTGAGTATTCAAAAATTTTATATTTTTCTATTGAGTTCTTGTCGTGAGTGACCATTGTTATCTTCATCGATCATTTTATTTACTTCTCTTTACGCATCAAGAATATAAAGGTTTTTTGTAAAGAAGTATGAGATTTTCTGGTTTATTTAAAATATTATTGCAATTGAAGTAAAACAATAAATGGGTGACTTTTAGTTGGAAACATGTTATATTTGTTTACATTATTATTTACAACAATTAAGTGTTATTGTTGTCCTATGTAGTGATGATATGTAGTGATGATGATGATTCTTGTTATCTAATATTGGAATGAAGGTGAAAGTGAAAGTAAAAGTTTTATGTTGTACTTGAGAAAGTGAAAGTGCTGTCATTTTCCTGGTGTCTCTTTCCCAAGATTTGTTTGATCCATAAATGGGTAGCTTCTTCCTACATCTGCATCCATTTCAAGTTGCTCTCCCATGGAGTGAAATGACCTATTTGTCTTTATTTTCTTCATTTCATCTTCTTACTACACCAATCTATTGCACCTTCTCTTTCACTCCTCCTTCAGTTTTTGATTTAGAATACCTTACCCCGCTGTGCCGATTAAAAATATTGGTCTTTTTGTCTGTTCTCACTAATGTGCATTCCAGAATATGAATTTTGTATTTCATATCGTACGTTATGGAATGTATTTTTTATTCTATATTTCGAAATATAGAATCCAAAATACGAATTTATTCTGGAATGCCTCCAAATTATTGATTTCAGAACTTAATAAAAATAATAAAGTGATAAAATAAAATTTTCTAGCATACGGGAAGTGCGGGTTAAAAGTATGGAAGTGCAGGAGAAATTGTCTTCAAACTTCAACTTAAGACACAAAGTCCAAAACATAAAATAATTATTATACCGTCTAAAGGTGACTGACCTCTTCGCATTTAGGTTAAGACCGAATCGGTGCGAAATTATTGTAGTTAAGAAAGTTTTATCAAAACAATGAGTTTCAATAAAGATTTGTCACAGGCCGAACTAACCTTCTGGACTTTGAATCGAGTTCGTTATGGGTCGAGCAAAGAAATTAACCCACGATCAAAATTCAATTTAGCGACTTTTTTTGTTATTATTTAAAAAATTTAGTTATGTTTGTAGTATTAAATACTTTGTTATTATCTTTGTATTTTGTTATTATTTCTGTGATCTTTATTTGATTTTTATCTTTGTAACTGAAATATTCTCTTATTTTTTAGAGAATAAAAACAATTTGTAATTATTTCTGTGTTTGTCTTCGATAAAAAACATAATTTTTTACTTGAACAATTGCCATATGTAATGGAATCATGGTAAAACTTAATTCCAAACTCAATTAATAAAGAATCTATGGTCAGGAATACCATGAGCAATGGTGGGGATGGACAACCATCAATACAACAAGTCAAGTCATGCAAAGTATTAAAGTGTTGAGACGAGAGAATGAGGCGAAATGATGATGTTCAGAGGAAGATCGGACCTGAGCAAAGGCTAAGCAAGTGCTACAATAAGAAGTTGAAGAGGGACACAAACACATGCGGCATTAAGCTAAGGAGGAGTGCGAATGATTGTGATGAGAAACCAAAAAGGAAAGCGAGCAATCGATAAGGAAAATCGATGAGTTGTGCTATCATATAGAAAAAGGCTCTTTGTCAACAAGAACAATTACATAGAACCAGCAAATAGTTGTGTAATAGTGGATGTAGAACAATGTAAACCTATGAAGGTTTGAGAAGGGAAAACGACAGAAGACAAAGACCAAACCGTTCTAGCTCTACCTCTTCATGGATGACATGCTAAATATTGAGGATGTCTCTAGGCATTTGAATTTTCGATGTCGAACTCTAAAGTAATAGGTAGAAAAACAACAACCTGGTGTGATTTTCATCATGCACAATGATGTGATACTGAAAACTATTACTCACTGACAAATCAACTCGGTAGATTAGTGTATAAAAGGTTATTGCAAAAATATTTAAAGGAGGGAAAGAAAAATGAAGATGTTGTGAATAAAATAAATTTATAACCATGAAATTCCCGTTTTAGGATATTTCAACACCATTGTAGGAGGTTTTGCACGCGGAGTGAAAACAAGGTTGGCTAAAAAGTGACATATACCAATGTCTGATGTGACATTAACCAAGGAAGACCAGAGAAAAGGGATCATACCACAAGAAGATAATCCCATAACACTTTTTGTAGCAATGATGGGAAGAAACATGCACCAAGTTCTAATTGACCAAAGAAGTTTGGCGGATGTGATGTTTTGGGATGCTTTTGTAGGACTACAGATTCTTTGAGACTAGTTACACCCTTTTGATGATGTCTTGATGATAGTTTTAGGTGAACAAGTGAAAGTTGGAGGGTGCACCTGAGGACGACCTTCTCATATGAGCATGATGCAAAAAAACATTGTGATTAGATATAAAGTGGTTAAACTCAATCTTCGTAACATTTATTACTAGAACAACTATCTCTTAATAAGCTCGAAACATTTTTATTGTTGTTCCATCTTAAAATGAAGTTTTCAATTATTGAGAAAAATGTAGTGAAAATGTAGAATTATATTATGATTTGATAATAATTTTTAATATTGTCTATTTTATATTAGATATTTTAACTCTGGGACACTTTGAAATATTTGAACAATCAATTAAATCTTTTTTTTTTCTTTTTATTTGCATATTAGAATTTTGTTTTAGAGTTTTGTAACTTTTTTTATATAATTTAATTTGTTATTCTTAAGGAAAAAATACACCGACTTATGAAATCATATACAGATAATGATAAATAATAAAATATTATTGAATTATAAAATTATAAATATAAATAGATAATAATAAATATTTTATCAAAAAAATTATAATAAGACATTTTTAAATATTGTAATATAATGTGAACTATTATATTTTTAAGTATCTTTTCATTAAATTTATTAAATTTGTATGTTGCGGGAGTTCACTTCAAACATCATATTATCTTTCTGAAGCTATTTCCACAAACCTCAAATGTTTAAATACACTGAAATGGAGAGTCTATTTATTTTTCTCTTTTCCTTTTCTATTTATTTATTTTTGACTTTTATCATTCGAGTGCAGTTTAGAAGACATGAGACGTACTCATTTGAAAACATTGTTACGTCTTAAAAAACAAAATAGAAATTTTACATTCATAGAAGTGCAGGCTGGGCTAATGGGCCGTGAGAAGAAAAGACGAGAAGACCCATTACCAGCTTCTTTCTGCACTTTCCTATATTTTTCTTCCTGCACCGTCAAATAAATCAATTATCATTTTTTATTTTTTTAGAAATTATTTTTAACTTTTAGAATACACAATGCAAAAATTATAAACATTTTTTTTATTAAATTACAGTATTTTATAGCAACTTAAAAAAAACAAAGAAAAAACAAAATGAATGATAAAGAAGGAGCCCAAGAACAATCCAAAAATATAGAAAAAATAACAACAAAATTTACACATTACACATAGAAGAGAAGAGAAGAGAAAGGTTGGGTGAAGGGAGAA
Organism: Vigna umbellata; assembly: GCF_029865625.1. Classification (NCBI taxonomy): domain Eukaryota; kingdom Viridiplantae; phylum Streptophyta; class Magnoliopsida; order Fabales; family Fabaceae; genus Vigna; species Vigna umbellata. The sequence continues at coordinate 71,044,159 of NC_142169.1, forward strand.
ATGGAAGACGGCAAGAGTATGGGTCGAAAGGAGAAGAGGAAGGCAATGAAGAAAATGAAGCGGAAGCAGACGAGGAAGGAGGCGGCGGAGAGTGAACGACGGGAGGAGGAGGACCGCCTCAACGATCCGGAGGAGCAGAGGCGGATGCAATTGCTGGAGCAGGAGGAGGCGGAGAGAATGCAGAGGGACACGATCCTCTTTCAGGAGAGGGAGAAGGCTTTCATGGATATGATAATCACCCGACAACGACAGCAGCAGCAGCAGCAAGAACGAGACCAAGAGCAGAGCATCGACCACGACAACGAATTTGAATACGTGGTTCAGGAAGAAGGCCCTCCGGAGATTATTTGGCAAGGAAACGAGATCATCTTCAATAAGAAACAGCTCAGAGTCAGGGTTCCGGACACCGACACCCACAATAACTATTCGCAGCAGAATGACGACATTAGACCTACATCCAATCCCTTACCCCCGGAATCGGAATCGGAATCGCGCACTCAGAACCTCCAGGACGTTGCTCAACAAATACCCAATTTCGGAACGGAACAGGTGCCTTTCATTTGAGTAATCCTCTCCCTCTCTCTCTCTCTCCCTCTCTCTCACTCACTGCTTCTGCCTTTTCCAGGATAAAGCTCATTGCCCTTTTCATCTAAAAACGGGAGCATGTCGCTTTGGTAGGCGCTGTAGTAGAGTCCATTTTATCCCTGATAAATCCTCCACTCTTCTAATGGAAAACATGTACAACGGTCCTGGCCTTGCTTGCGATCGGGACCAAGACGAGGGCCTCGAGGTCTGTTCATTCACTTCATCGTATCCTCTTCATTCTTCACTTACTTTCATCAGTCAGTGCTCTTATTTCTTGATAATCGGCAACTAAATTCCACTCCCTTGTACTATTTTTTTTCCGCAATCATCATCATCATCATCATCATCATCATAAATCCCATTCAAACTATTCTATACTATTTTCACCCTCCCCCTTACATCTTGTATACATCAATTTGCATCGTTTTATATCCTTAAATTCATTTTTTATCATTCCAAAATCCACGCACTTCTTCATCTGATATTTCTATTTTTTTAAAGGAGTCTATTCAATTCTTTGACTTAATAATAATCACAGATTCATTGCAAGACTCATTTTGGAGGCTAATGATTTTGGCCTTGCTTGCTCAATGTTAAAGATATTGGCTGTTGTATCCTACTTGCTGAGCCTGAGAATAAGCTTTTACTATTAATTCCACCCTGCTTGTTACTCGCTGAATTCGTTTGACTTTTATTGTACCTTTCCCTTTTTACTTGATTTTATTAGCCATCAAAGTCTGTTGTTCACAATGTATTTCGCATCATACTTCTGTGGTAATTTGTGTTTCTGGCATGAGGGGAAGAATTTTTGTTTCTGATACTGTCTGAATTAATATTATGGCAGCATAACATTTTAAAATGTTTAGATTGATTATTTAAAACGTTTTTCTTTCAGATCTTTGCTATAAACTTCCAATATCTCATACTCTAATAATTTACATGTTCATGCTCCTTAACCGGACGTAGTTGTCAGGGGTTATCCAAGTCTTGGCTTATGGACCTATGTTGCAGCCTAATTGTCATGACCTTCAAAGTGTTTGAGATTGCGGCAGCAAGAGCTTAAAAATATTGACTCAGTTAGTGATTGTTAAAATAAATTGTTACTGTGATTTTTCTATTTTGTCTTTTTCCTGCAGGAGGGATGGAGAATTTTTCCGATTAAATGATTTTGTGTTATGTTTATCTGCCAACATTCTGTATAATTGAGGGTGCACTTTCTTCGGGATTTTGTATTTTCTTCTTTTTGATTTCCATTATCATACAACATCCCATACGCCACGAACCAAAATTTGTAGTATTTTTCACTCCTTATGCACTCTAGGGAAAGCTGAAACTGACATCTATGTCACTATTTCTCTTCACATTCTTTTTTATAATTCCTAGAAATTAATTAGAAGGGTTTTACTTTTATCAAAAACTTTTGATAACTTATAAAGACTATTTTAGGTTCTGAAAAAACTAGCACTTTTAGTACTTACTCTGTCTTCTAGGCACACACATATATGCTATGTGTATTTGTTCCCCTCACAATATGTTTGGTAAATAATGATCGTTTAGTAAATAATTGATCCTTTTTTCCCTCAAAATACTCTTAAGAACCCTTGAGTTAAACTATTTTTTGCCCCAAATGAGTTCATCCAAACATGTGTTAGTTCCAAGAATAAGTCTTGTCATATTTACAGTGTTTGATAACTCCTTGTACATTGATGTAGTTGAGGCTACTTCATGTTAACACAAATATATTTTGAAAATGTAAGTGCTTTTCTATAATAATATTGCATACTTATGAATGTTCCATAGTTTGTGTATGCATGATCATAGAGATAATATCCCGTGATTCAATTGTCAGGTTTATTAAATTAATAGTTGTATCATACAAAAAAGTATTAAATGACGTGTGTATTTTGTATTATTACTACTACCTCTATTCCTTTATATGAGAAACAAATAACTGATTTGAATTCGAGGAAAATAGTTAAGTTAGTTAATTTTATTAACAATGCTACAAACTAAAATAATTTCCGAAACACCCATAGATGTAAATAGTGTAAGTATTAGTTATATTATATATGTTGACATACTCGTAATTCAAAGGATAGTTTTTCCCACCAACTACTGTGACTTATATAGTTAATAGTCCAATGCATGCATCCACCTTTATGAGAAATGAATTAATATCTCATCAATAGAATTCACAATAAATTAAGTATATAAAAGAAAGTTATCAATCAATATATTTTAGAATAGTTGTATATTTTCTGTAATTAGGGCCAGAAAAGGACACCCCTTTGTTTCTTGTATAAAGGACCTTATGTAATATCACATTTCAATGCATAATATGTTTTTTGACCTCTTTAACCCCTTTGTCAGTATACAGATGAAGAGATTGATCGCTGCTTTGAAGAATTTTATGAGGATGTCCACACAGAATTCTTGAAGTTTGGGGAAATTGTGAACTTCAAGGTTCTTTTTTACTGCTGTGTGTGTATAAGTTTAACTTCTGAAATTTTGAAAATATATTTCTCATTTCAGTTTGGCATTTAGTTCATACTAACATGTTAATGCAATTTTCAATATCTTGGAATAAAATTTTATGGGTTCTCTGTAATATCACGAACGCTAATCAAGTATGATTTATATCTAGTTACACAGAGACATCAAAATAAATAAAATGGAGCCATTTTTATATCTATTTGTCTTGTTTTGTCATTGTTTTTGACCCCTCCTCATATGTGTGTGTGTTTATATCCAACATTTTGAAAAAAAATTCTGTGTTTTTTGAAAACATAGTTATCAATAGAATGATATAGTGGAATAGTGTTGCAGATACGCTCTTGGTCACTATGAAACTTAAATATCATCACAATTTTAAATAGTGGTTGTGATAAATGGTGAAATTGGGGCATGTTATGAGTGGTGCTAAGGCATTGCAAGAACCTTAAGTGAGCCTTGTAAATGTCACCTATGGCTTTTCAGGGGTGATGGTATTCACCTCTCTTTCATTGAATTGGAGATTTTAACTTTAAATGAAAGCCTAATTTTCCCACTGACTTGAGCACATTCATTCTCACCAACACCCATCTTTATCTAGCAACATTTTGCAGCTATGCCCGACCTTTGTCAGTGTGGCCCTGTTCTGTATTTTCTGCCCATTCATGTTCCCACTATAACTACAAGGGTTAGCCATCAGCCATTTTTTGGCCAAGAAAACCCAAACCAAAATAACCCAAGGACACAGTATTTTTCTTGTCTTTGTTAGAATGAGTATTAAATTTGGGTAGAAAGTAGTTGTGTTGGGAATTACTATCTATTGTACCTATGAGTTGTACCTAGGTTTCTAGTTCAGCCTTTTGATCTTTCATCTTCTCATTGTATCAGTTTTTTATCATTATAAGTATGAGATCATAAGTGGGGTCTTTGAAGCCCTCTAGAATATATTTTCTCTCTTATTAATCTTAAGTTGGTATTAGAGCTAGTAAATCTCGCTCTTGGTCTGAGTCTTCTTCTATGTCTATTGCCACAATTTTCTTCAGGAGCCATTGGAACTAGAGTGTCTCCCTAAGCAATGAACAACCTCATCAGTCCCTGAGCCTATCTCTACTCCATGCGCCTCCACACATGCACTTTCTCCTCGCTACTATTGGGCATGTGAGGTACAAGTGCCGCCTTCCTCTCACCAGAGCAACGTCGAGACTCCTAGTTCGGGCATAACGGACCTCCCCAGTGTCGTTTTAGTCCTTGGTCGTCTTTTTTTTTTCTGATGTGGTTAACGGGTTTGCTTAGTGGCTAATTCTATGTCCCTGTTAGTTTCCTCCAACTTTGACTGAAATGTCTACTGGAACTACTATTTCCTCTGGAATTCCTTCCATTACCCCTGGGAAACTAAATGGGAAAAAGTATGTGTTGTGGTTTGCCTTTGTTGAAATGTGGTTCGTTGGCCAAGGTCACCATGACTACCTTGAACCAGATGGAAGTAATGTGCCTTTTGAGCAAGTTGAACCGTGAAAGTGAATTGAATTCAGTTGTGTGTTACTGTGATAGTCTGCAGAACCTTAATTATTGGGTACTCTTAGATCTTTTAAAACTTGCAACTCTTTTTGGAAAAAAGGCTCAAAATATTTATGCAAACCATATCCAATGATTAGGTGTCTTTCATGAGTGAAGCTCAATTTGCAGTTGAAGAATTAAATATGTTTTTGGAGGTTGAGTCATTGGATGAGAATAAGAAGAAACTAGAAAATACATGGTGATGATCCTTTTTGCTGTACATCTTGACTTTGATCATATTAGAGATAAACTTTTAACAAGTCATGAAGTTCTTTCCAATGAAAGTTTGACCACACAACTCCTTCGGATTCCAACACTTCAAAGAAAAGATGTTCATGAACATGTGGAACCTTCTATTATGGTTTTTGCATGTGGAAGAGGAGGACACAATGATAGAGGAAGACATGGTCATCCGCAGGATGTCCTTATAAGAGAATGTCACATTCAAGAAAATTACTTCTCCTTGCACGACTTTCCGAACAAGATAGCCAATGTCTCAAAAGCTGAAGTGTTGACCCTAAATTCTCTGATGAAGAATACTAAGACTTGAGAATTAAACTGTAAAATAATTCTAGAGGGCTTGATTGATCCCTCTCATGATCTTCTATTTATAAGAATAAATTGATACAAAAGTACATAATAAATAGGGTAACCCTAGACACAATATAATCATGATAAGTAGGGTAATCCTAGACACTATAATCATGATAAATAGGATAACCCTTGACACACTATAATGATGATAAAATAGGATAAATATCCTAACACTCCCCCTCAAGCTGGAGCATAGAAATTGTATATACCAAGCTTGGAACAAATAAACTCAATCCGAGGACCCCTTAATGACTTGGTCAATACATCTGCGAGTTGATCGTTTGACCCAATAAACTCAATGCATATGTGGAGAGCAGCTTGATTGTCGCAATACATCTTCATAGTATGGATGTCACAGAATTTAACCTCTTGAAGGAATTGTTTCACCCATATAAGTTCACATATTAGTGACGCCATTGCCCTATACTCGACTTCAGCAGTTGATCGAGCTATTACATTTTGTTTCTTACTTTTCCATGAAATAATGTTTCCTCCCAGAAAAACACAATATTCTGTAGTAGACCGTCTATCAATAGGTGAACCTGCCCAATCTGCATCACAATACCCAGAGACCTGAATGCTTCCTTTATCTTCATATAATAATCCTTGCCCAGGAGCCTTCTTTACATACCTTAGAATGCGAATGAGAGCATTCCAATGGTCAACACATGAAACCTGCATGGACTGACTAACCACTCAAACTGCAAAGGATAGATCTAGCCTTGTAATAGTGAGATAAATCAGTTTTCCAACCAGCCTCCTATACCTCTCTGGATCGGAGAATAATTCACCTTCTTCTGTCTTTAATTTCTGGTTTGGGTCCATGGGACTGTCTACCGGTCTACAATCAATCATGCCTGTTTCTTGTAATATATCAAGAGCATACTTCCTTTGGTAGATTACAACTCCATCTTTTGATTGCGCTACTTCAATGCCTAAGAAGTATTTGAGACTTCCAAGATCCTTGGTTTGAAAATGTCTACACAAGTACTCTTTTAGTTGAGATATTCCAACAGCATCATTTCCTGTAATGACAATATCATCAACATATACTATTAAGTAAACACATTTCCCGAGAGAAGAATGACAGTAAAAAACTGAATGGTCTGCTTCACTGTGTTTTAGCCCAAATTTTTGAACAATGGAGCTAAACTTTCCAAACCAAGCACTTGGGGATTGCTTGAGGCCATATAAAGATCGATGCAATTTGCATACCATACCAGACTCCTCTTGAGCAACAAACTCAGGAGGTTGCTCCATATAAACTTCTTCCTCAAGATCACTATGTAAGAAGGCATTCTTGATATCCAATTGATGAAGTGGCCAGTGACGAATGGCTGCCATGGCAAAGAAGAGGCGAATAGTAGTCATCTTGGCTACAGGAGAGAAAGTGTCACAATAATCAAGACCATAAACCTGAGTGTAACCTTTTGCAACAAGCCGAGCTTTGAGCCGATCAATTTCACCATCAGGGCCAACTTTAACTGCATACACCCATCGACAACCAACCGCCTTTTTGCCTGGGGAAGGGGCACCAGCTCCCAAGTATTACTGTGGTCAAGAGCCTGCATTTTTGCAATCATAGCTTGTCGTCATCCAGGATGATCAAGTGCTTCTTTCACATTCTTGGGTATAACAACAGAGGACACTAAGGATAAAAGAAAAAAAATAGGAGGGCGACAATCGATGATAGCTTAGAAAATTATAAATGGGATGAGGGTTTCGAGTGGAACAAGTACCTTTTCTGAGGGCAATAGACCATGCTGAATCATTTTCACCAGGAGGCATGGGAGGAGGTGACGAGGGAGAAGAATCTGAAGTAGGAGATTCACCATTGTCTTGGGGAGGTGGACTATCCATTGGGGCCCTGTGTGGGATGATCTCAGTATGTGGAGAAACGGGTGTAGGAGGATTGTGATCAAGACTTTGATTGACAGAGACAGTGGAGCTATTTGACTCAGCCATTGAAATAGGAAGGACCTGCTGAAGGATAGAAACATCCTGAACAGATGGAGAGAAGTAAGGAGTCTGTTCAAAGAATGTGACATTGGCAGACATGTAATACTTCTTGGTTTCAGGAGAGTAACACCAATATCCTTTTTGAAGTCGAGAATAGCCTAAAAAGACACATTTGAGAGCGCGAGCGGAGAGTTTGTCTAAGCCTTGAAACATGTCATGAACAAAACATACACAGCCAAACACTCGGGGAGATGTATGAAAGAGAGGATCATTAGGAAACAAAATGGAGAAAGGGACTTTATTATCAAGAGAGGAGGAGGGCATCCTATTAATAAGATAACATGCAGTTAAGATGGCATCCCCCAATGATGGACAGGAATATGGGCACCAAGCAAAAGGGTACGAGCAGTTTCAACCAAGTGTCTATTTTTTCGTTCTGCTATACCATTTTGTTGCGGTGTATGAGGACAAGTAGACTGATGTAAGATACCATGGGAACTCAAGATGGCAGAAGAGGAGGATGAAAAATACTCTTTTGCATTACTACTCCTTAATATTTTGATTACTTGACCAAATTGATTCTTGATTTCATTCAAAAAGGATGTAAAGATAGCTAACAATTCGGAACGATTTTTCATAAGATAAACCTAAGTATATCTTGAATATTCATCAATAAAGGTAACAAAATATCTAAAACCAAAGGAGGAGATACGACTAGGTCCCTATATATCAGAATGAATGATGGAAAAACTAGAATTACATATTGATTGAGACCTTTTAGGAAAGGAAGATCTAACATGTTTTCCTAATTGACATGACTCACATTCTAAGGTTTGGAGACCACTAAGTTCAGGACACATCTTTTTTAATTTGGACAAATAAGGATGGTCAAGTCGATCATGTAGCACTTTAGGATTAGGAGCGGCAACACAAGACACCCTTAGACGAGATCCAAAATGGTATAATTCGCCAGCTTCATATCCTTCTCCAATCTGTCTCCCCGAACCACGCTCCTGTATAACAAAAGATTTATGATCAAAGGTTATTGAACAATTTAACATTTTGGTCAACTGGCTTAGGAAAATTAAATTAAAAGGACAATTAGGGACAAAAAGGACGTAGTTGAGATTGAGGGAGGTAGACAAAGAAACATGACCGACTCCTTTGGAGGAAGTTTTAGATCCATTTGCAAGGGTTATGAAATGAGGTTTTTCTTGAAAGGCTATTGATGTACTGGGAGATTAAGATGGTTATGCCAAGCTGTTAGACTTTAACCTTAAATACTCTTGATATTCATCCTCAGAAAACATAGAAGTGGAAGTTTCAGTCTTCGAAATGGAAGTTTCAGTCTTCGAAATATTGGCGGTTTTGGAAGGGAAACCATATAAGGAGTAGCAATTCTCTTGAGTGTGACCCATTCTTTTGCAGTATGTGCATTGAGGACGTCCCTGACCTCCTCGTCCTCCTCCTCTAGTGCCACGTCCTCCTCTTCCTCGTGTGGCAACCATGACAGATGGTTCCACTAGTTCATGCGCTTCTTGAGTTTGAGGTACCGGGACACGCAGAAGGCGAGTGGTCAATGTTTCCATGGAGGGGACCTCATGACTAGTTAGAAGTTGATCTCTGAGATGATCAAAATCGGGATGTAGGGCACGAAGGATCAACACCATGTAAAATTTGTCTAGTTTCTTTTTGATATCCTCTAATGGGTCCGTTTCCAAAAACATCCTGAGTTCTTCGACAGCAGATTGGGCTTCAGCCATGAAGGACACCATATTATGGTCTGCCATTTTAAGAGATGCAAGCTCTTTCGTAGTGTCATAGAGACGTTGAATATCGTTGGCATAAATGCTTTGGGCTTTCTTCCAAAAGGAGTGACAAGTTTTGAAAGCCCTCAAAGATACAAGAAGTTTGGGTTCCATTGATTGCCATAACAGGGCACACAACTGGAAATCTGCTTGTTTCCACTAATCAACTTTGTCAGTAGGCACATGGCTTCCATCTCGCTCAAGGTGGTCATAATGCCCTTGGCCAAGGAACCACATTTCAACGGCAGCAGACCATGATAGATAATTTTTTCCATTTAACTTATCGGAGGTAATTGATGGACTTCCGGAGAAGGAAAGAGTACTGCCAAACGCCATTTCTGAAGAAGACGAATAATACCAGCGAGGAACAAGAAAACCTTAAGGGTTTAAACGAACGGAACTATGATAGCGATGGATGACGGTGGCCGGCGACGGCGGACGGTGGCCGACTGCGGGCAATGGCGGACGGTGACGGGCGGCGACAGACTGTGGCGCCGGACAGATATTACGAGACAGAAACCAGAAGGGGATCAACCCGCTTTTATACCAACTTGAGAATTAAACTATAAAATAATTCTAGAGGGCTTGATTGATCCCTCTCATGATCTTCTATTTATAAGAATAAATTGATACAAAAGTACATAATAAATAACGTAACCCTAGACACAATATAATCATGATAAATAGGTTAATCCTAGACACAATATAATCATGATAAATAGGGTAACCCTTGACACACTATAATGATGCCTAACACTAAGAGTACTTGAGGTTGAAGTCTAATAATTTGGCACAATCATCTACAAATCTCAGCTCATCAACAACTTGCATCTCACAATCCATGGTGATTCAAAATCCATAGATAATTGACTGAGATGCTTCTGATCACATTTATGATAATATATAATTGTTCTTGTCCCTTTCTTTTGCAAAAAACTCTTAATTCATAACCTTATCCAGTTGTTCTAATGTTTCCTCAAAGGGAGTTGGTCAAGTTTTCCTTTATCCTTCCTTAAATCTATAATTTGTCCTTTTTGTTCCTGCTTGTCCTTTTAATCTAATATCATTAAGTGAATTAACCAAGTCTTTAAATTACTCAATAATCTTTGATGCCAATTCTTTTGTCATCCAGGAGCGTGGTATGGTACGAGACAACTGATTGGAGAAGGACATGAATCTAGATGTTTATACTATTTTGGATGTAGTCCACATGTGCTCGTTTTGCACCAAATCTTATGACAACTACCCTCTTATGATAAAACTTTAATAGTTAGATGGTATATTTTAACATCTTATAAGTTTCATGTTTAGAAGCTTCCATACAATGACAATGACTAGAAAACTAAAAGCATGATTTGGTAGGTCACCTTACATTGTAATTAAATGAAATAAAGAAACCCAAATATTCGTCGGAGAAAATTGTGACAATGGACGACAGCGAAGGATGGCACCAAGCGGAAAAGAGCAATGGAAAAGGCATTGGAGAAGATGGAGACCAGCAAAGCGGGACCAACGCACACTGATACCAACTTAAGACTAATAAGAGAGAAAATATATTTTAGGGGGCATAACATACCCCTCTTATGATCTTATATTTATAAGGATAGAAAATTGATACAATGAGAAGATGGAAGATCAAAATAAGGTACAACTCATAGGTACAACAAGTAGTAGTTCCCAACACAACTACTTTCTACCCAAATTTAATACTTATTCTAACACTCCCCTTCAGTAATCATGTAAAAGTTTAAAGTTGGGACGGTTGATTGCCTGTGTTGGAATGAAGAAAAATTAGATTTGGTTATCTGCAATCGGTGGATTGATCAATCTAGCAAAGAAGGACACGGTGAACGGACTACTGAGTATGGAGTTCGAGAAAAGGTTTTTGTAAAAAATGTGTGTTCGACAAACATGTGAAGACCACTTTTAACACTTGTAGAACAGATTTCAGCCTACAAATATATTGTTATACTGTTGACATAATAAGAAATAGAAAACACCCTTTGTGTACACAACATATTTGAGTAACCTGATCCTGACCCACATGTCAGTTGCACCGGTTTATACCAAAAAAAAAATATTCTTAACCTATTAACCAGTTCCACCTGCATTTCACCTTTTTCTTTTCTTTATCCGATTTGTAGGCCTTAGTTTGATAATAATTTGCACTCCCTTCTAATCATCTTTTTCTCTTGCCTTTCCATTTTTTCTCTGCAATTATTTTTTTCTCACTATTAATGAATGCTTTAGTTTTGAATAATTTTGGGCATGCATAGTATGTAATCTTAATTATTTAGCCTGATCTAAAACTTAACTATTACAACCATTCTGCTATCCAACATCACACTGCAGCCATTTCAGGATCAACCGCACGGAATTGTTAACTGATTTAAAAGGAATATTGTTTTTCCTGTATGTGAAGCAATAGATAAACAATATTTTGAAAACCAAAATCAAAGCACTTGTTAAAACATTTTTGAAGATTGGGTCATTGTCTCCTTCATTTCCCAGCACCTCCTACTTATACAATTTCTTTCATCTCATGGTACTAATATTGTTGTCTGTTTATCCTTGTCAGGTGTGTAAAAATGGTTCATTTCACTTGCGAGGAAATGTGTATGTACAATACAAAGCTTTGGATTCTGCGCTGCTCGCAGCAAACTTAATAAATCGTCACGATTTTACCGGAAAACGGGTATCACATTTCAATATTGTTTTTGTCAAATGAAATTGTTAATGCTACAAGTATGATTATATGAAATATCATTAAAGCTTCAAGTAATTCACTTGCCTTTGAGTAATTTTCGATAATTGATCCATCATGTAACTTGTGCTATATTGGAGAAAAATCTGAAAATGTTTGATACAAAACTGGTTCAAGGTGGAGCACATTTTGGTGAGAATGAGGCTGTGGAAGTTTAGTTCTGTATAAAAAGTTTAAATGTTTGATACATTGGATGTTCAGACGAATTTCTCAATTCATATGTTTATCTCATCAGGCTATGCTTTATGGCAGGTAACTTGTCAATTTGTTAACTTGACAAGATGGAAGGTTGCCATATGTGGCGAGTATATGAAATCGGGTTTCAAGGTGAAATGTCTACCATCTCATGATTTTTCTTTCTTGGATCCGACCAGGTCCTTCTGGGTTTCATTGTGCAAATCATATGAAATATAAAATCTCTTGGTTAACAACAGAAGCTTTTGACTTCAAAAAAGATGTTAGGAAATGTTTTATATTATGAAGCATGCTCACAGTGGTGTTCCTTTCTTGCATCATAACAGACTTGTTCTCGCGGAACAGCATGCAATTTTATTCACTGTTTTCGTAATCCTGGTGGAGACTATGAATGGGCTGATTCTGACAAACCTCCCCCAAAATTTTGGGTAGAAAAGATGATTGCTTTATTTGGTTATTCTGATGATTATGAGACTTCAAGGGAGCAGGGAAATTTTAGTTTGTCAAAAACAGATTCTGACAGGTGTGCTTTCATTTTAATATTGCTGATTACATTACATATGATGGATTAAATTGGTTGCTGGACACATCGTAACCAATGTAGATGGTTGTAAATTTAGGATGATATGATGGGGGATGATTGTTTGCGATTGGTGTTAAGGTTCACGTAAGGGCAAGGCTTTTAGAGCAGGCGTGATGCAACTTCTGTTTAATATATTTTTTAATAATTCATTCAAAGGATCAGGGTCAAGAATCTTCTAGAGAGAATCTGAATTTCTTTATTGTTTCAGAACAAACAAAAAATAATAATCAAGCCTTTCTCACTAGGCAGGGTTGACTAGATGGATTAATCGTGCCATAATATTCTGTTGTGTATCATGCTTATTGACAAACCATTAGCTTCAAAATCCTTATTTGTTTCACCTATGGTTTTTCAGGATCTGCTTCTATCTATCCTCCATTTGATTTACTCTCTTTGTTAGGTTTTCCCAAACCATCAATAATAAGAATTTACCAGCTTCTGTACAGTAGGCAACTTTTTCTTTAATCCGTCCTTTTCTAATACTATCTTGTCTAGTTAATCGAATGTAGCATTCTCATGTCGTGTACATTAAGTTTAGTTTTGTCAGCCTTTCTTGGATTAGCATTCAGTTCTACACAACATTACATGTCTTATAAGTGGGTACATTTTAACGTGGATAACACTTGAGTCACTCTTCCATTTCTTTCTTTCTGCATGAATCCTATGGTTTACATCACCTATTTCTCTATGCCTTTTGTGATGAACCTTATATACTTAATCTATGTAACTTGTGGAGGAACTATCTAAAACTTCCTATCAAACAGAGGAAAAGTTTTTAAAGAGATTGTAGAGTTTTACTTTCTTCATGCCTTGTATGATGAACCCTAGATACTTAAGCTATGTAACTTGTGGAATAGCAACGTAAAACTTCCTATCAACTATAAGAAAAGTTTTTTAGGACTCCATTGTAGAGTTTTGCTTTCTCCCTTGCTGCATCAAGGGAAACAACTAAAGTTGTGGCTAAAAAAATTGGTGTGAAGAAAATATTACTTGGAATAATTTTTCCGTGTGAATTTATACTTGTTCTCTATCATAATGCTTTGAAGGTACCACTGTAGAAGGTCAAGATCCAGAGAGACGGATCAGATAAGTTGTGGTCATTCTGGTAGAAGAAAACATGAAGATGAAAGAAAGCAAAGAACTCCGTATGAGGATCGGAATGCTAGCTTAAAAAACACTCATAAAAGAAAATCCAGAGGCAGAACTCCTGATACTGATTCTGACAGAGAATGGTTAGAAAAGGAGGAAATTAGGGAAAGACGCCATGAATACACTAGGAATGGCTCATTTAATAAGAACAGGGATGAAAATAGCAGAAGCCACGAAGAGGATTCTGATATGGATTGTGATACTAGGGACAATGAAAAGCAGCATGGAAGAAACCCAAGAAAGTGCGACAAAGACATCAGGGTCTGGATTAATGAGGCTGCTGGTTTGGATGGGGACAGAGATGTGAGAAAGCACCGTATTAGGGAAAGCTCAGGACATCAGAGTGGTGACGCTTCTGAATCCAACAAAGATTTGTTTGGTAGAGTGGAGATGGAAACACTACATGATCACTTTAGGAAAACATATAGTCACAGAAGATCGGGTGTTCAGGTGTCTGTAAAAGGAAGAGATCAAAACGGCAAAGTTGATAGAGACGGGTCCCGGAAGGACAGTTACAAACGAGATCATCACAAAAGGAAGTGATCAATAATAAGTGATAAATACACAGAAGAATTTGATTCCCATCAGTGTGGAGAGCAGCAGAGAGTGGATATCAATTGGTGGAACTAATCATACTTAGAATTTTTGTCCCCATGAAAGTTTAGTGTATTTTATTTTTACATTTCTTCCCATATTTATTCTTTTTTTTTTTTCCTAAACCTTCCGCTTTTTCTATTGATGATATATCTACTAATATTAAAATCCCTCGAAAGCCATAACTCCAGTGTCCAATTTTATTTTTACGAAAAGCGTACAGCAGCATATGATTAATGTAAATTCACTTCAATGCATGCTCAACACAAGGAAATGAGACAAACACTACAAGAAGGTTTTATTGAAAGATTTAATCCATGTAAACGATGGAGGGATATGAGCTGAAGGATGAAACAACCTTCGACACTATTAAAGTTCTATTTTATCTCCAAGCACTTAAAAGAAGCTACCATGTTGGGTTATTGATTGAAATCAAACTACTCAGATTTGAAAACATGGAAATAAGCAGCGAAACACATAAGAACCAAATCTACAAACACGTCCAAATTGACCACTTGACCTTTCTCTTTCACGTATTGTGGCTGTATGAATTGCTGGAACTGGAATCCCATAAACAGGTTCTGTCATATAGTGGTGATATGTTGATGAGTTTCGGGTGCAGCTGACAGTGCTGGGATCGTGCGGTTGGGCCACTTCCGTCTGCGGCAAGAATGTTCCATAGCTGTGTTCTTCAATATGAATCCACGAAGAAGGTAAGGGTGGAGCTGATGGCTGGGTGTTGGATGAGGAACAAGAGCAGCAACAGTAGTGTGGTTCATGCTCATGCCTCTTCTTCTTTCTTTTCTTTTTGGACCACAACCTCAGTTTCTTCACAGCTTTGATCACGTTTTTCATCAACCTTCAAATGGGATTACGGATTTGCATTGGCATTTGCATATATACAACTTTGAAAACTGATGCACCGTTATAGAAATAGGAATAGGAGCGCCCTCAAAGACGTTTTCATTACTTTTCAAATATTTTACCGTTATCTATCCACTACTATTCTACACTTTATTTACGTTACATCGATAGCTCTTTTATTTATTATGATTTCTCTGATCTAATCCAATTCCTCATATTTAAGCTGTTTAAAAAGCTATTGCTTCCTAGATTCCCACAATTACTAACTTACCCCTACAATAAGATAAAAAGACGAACTCATCACTGTTCCACAACCACTACCGTCATAGTCACCAACACCTCGTCATTATTAATGCTGTTGTAGAGGAAGAATAGTGGGAGAACGATGAAGGGGAAGAAAAGAGAAAATGCGAAACTCTTTCCGAAGGAAATTATTAGTATAAAAGAAGTTATAATATGCGAAACTGTTGCAGGGTGCCGAGTCATTGCAAGAACTCACCAATCACCTAACCTAATCCAGCTGTCATAATATTCAGATGAAACTTGTCCACAAAAAAAAAAATGAACTGCTTTCCAGAGGAAATTATTAGTATAAAAGAAGTTTAGATCAGATTGTGTACAGCTCTGCAAGGTAAAAATTGGCTCGATATACATACATTAAATAGTATGTATATTATAAAAAGTTATATATACAGAAATGATACATCGCATCAAGTGAATTACAAAAGAACCAAAATAAACACATGCATGCATAGTGGTAAGATACTCAACCAAAAGACATTTCTTCATGCTCGCAGCAGCCCAATAGAAAACGGAGCTATGAAAGAAATAGAAAAACCAGAACACCCCTAGCCTTATCTCTCAAGGTTGGGTAAACAGCATAATATCACATCAACCCTCTGCTTGGGTGCTGCCATGCTGTTCCTGTAGACATGCATAATACACCAATGACATCCTCCTTACAGGCAATGAGGAAATGTTTGCCAGGTTCATGTCGTTTCTCCTATAGGCCATGATGAAGTGCTTGTCCGGTTCATACACGTTTCTTTCACGTTCTACTTCCTACTTCCATGCAAATATCTACTGTATAACAACTGAAATATTGGAAGACCTAAGACGTTAACAACCGGACCCCACAATAGATGACTGGTCCTCAGGATTGACTACTGCTTCAGAGTCCATTTTGCTGGGTTTAACTTCCTCACTGATGGGAAGTCCTATTTTAGGTGAAAGCTTCTTCACCTCCTCGGCAGTATAGATGAAAATTTTCCTCACAATGCTACAAAACTCACTGCAGTAAAAAAGCAAGACATAATTAAATATACACAGTTGTAAAATGTGATGCCACAAATAAAGTGTCCAAGTAGTCTCATAATCTTACAGCCATGGGTCATCCCCAACCATCATCATATCGTCTTCATTATCAGTGTACACAACCTGCCATTTTTTTGGGGATCCACAAAGTTCATCCTTGATGTCAAACATTTCTTCCAATTTCCTTAGCAGATCCTCATATCCATCAAACCGTGTTAAATCCACCGCCCTTCCAACTGCCATACCTTGCATGTGAACCTGGAATAATGTAAAACTTGAATTATAAATAATTTTATTACTAATATCAGGAGCTAAAAATAATCATACAGATCTGAAAAGTGAAGATGCTAATATGCAATATATATAACTTGACGTAGAGTCAACTAAATTTGAAAAACACGAAATTATGCCTACTGCCAAGAATATTACAGGATTGTAAACTGAATTTCAAAATCAGAAAATTATGCCAACAAAAATAAATAGGACTACCTTTGTGCAGCTTCTTATTTGCCTGCTCTGAGACTCATGGGGAGACCGCAGGCATGATTTTTCAACATCACAACTTACCGAAGGAATATCGGATCGATTAATATTTGACGGTTCCGAATGCTGGTCAGACTCAGCATCCAAAGATGGAAGGGGGACATCATCACCCAACCTTCCTGACAAAGTGACCATTGGTAGGCTTTCTTCCCCATTAGCATTATCAAGTAACTGAATCCCAAAGAGCCTACACCCATTTGCAGTCCCATTCCTCTTCTCTCCAGATTCTTTAAGTGCTACAGGTAAAAACGACTCTGTAGAGTTTTCTGTCCTACTAGACCAATATATTGATTTGTTGGAAGCAGAACAGTTCCCACCAAAACCAAGGAAGCCAGTTGCAGTAGAATTGAATTTGGCCGGTGGATAGATGTCTCGTCCGTGTTGATGGTCACGATAAGAGAATGGTGCAGAATCAACTGGTGATTTCCTTACACCTGATCCATACGAAATAAGAAAATTTGAGTCAAAGCAAACACAAACAAAACAATTTTATGGGCAAATTATGTGTGCTCAAGTCACCTTGCAGAGAAGAATCAGCCAATGTTGAAGGAAGAATGGGAGGCCGTGATCTCTTGTTTCTTTGGGAAGGCTGGGAGTTTGTGGGAGGAGTAGACACAAGTGGCTCCAATTCCCATGGAGAAACTCTATCAGGACGCAAAATAGAAGACGGTTCATCCCATTGAACCTGAAATTCTATGGTTCATCAGACTAATGAACGCAAAGCTGCTAGGTAAATTTCAAATCCTAGTAATTTATTGAGCTTTTAAATAACATCTCTTTCCCCATGAGTCAGTGTCCCACCATCAAGGAAATATCTTTATTACTAGATTGTTCCATACACAAAGCATCATCATTACTTACCTTTATTGACCAATTCAAAGAGAAGGAAGAATAATTTCTGTGTTTTGACTAACCAAAATTAAAACATACTGGGAAAGCTTTTAATAATATTTAATTCCACCAAATGCAAACAACAAAAGATAAAAAAAATAAAATAAAAATCGAAGTTTAAAGCCATACTGACCTTTAATGATCGCCACTCAGAATTAGTCCAGACTGACGATTTATTATCTCCAACACCCACGATCGTACCACTGAACCTGAAGAGGGGGGAGGGGGTTGAGTTGACAGATTGTGCAAGGCACTAAAATAAAAATATAATTTTTCAAAGTAACCAGGTAGTTCACCTTCTTTCAGGAACTTCATCACCCTCAAATCTCATTTTGAATCTCATTCCAACAGAAAGTTTATGACTTTGAGCTTCAAGATACTTGTTGACACTCACAATAAACTCAGACCGGCTAGTTCTACAAAATAAATATTAAAGCAACAAAATCAAACTTAAATGTCATCCTGGTCAAATTATTTCATCAATAAAGAAAAGAGTCCGCTAATTGCATGAAGGCAGGCATACAAATGTACAGATACATGAAAACACAATTATATGTTAGTTCAAGGTATCATCAAAGTTAGCAGGACATCGTGAGTTGGGCAAGAACACCATCACTGATAACACTTATGAGATAACTAATAACTTCATAGCATTAAATACGATACCTGGGCTTGTAAAATACAGAAAACAAGGTTCCTGTGGCAATGGCATGAGATGCAGTGGCAAGAACACCCAGATGCATACTATGACTAGATATAACAGAAGATGGCATGTTGCCTTGCTGTCTCATGAGCCTCCTAACTCCAACTCGCAGCTCTCCATTTTCACCCCTGGAATTGCATACAAGGAAAGTAAAAAACCACAATCCTTAACAAAGGGGGAAAAGAAAATGAAAAATTTGCAATGTCTTGCACTCAGAGGAAGGTACAAAACTTCAACTAAACAACTTGCCTTAAGAATATAAATGCATCACCAGCCACTAACTTTTTGGAACTGACAAAGACACTCCACCCAGTAGTCAGTAAGTGGCGCCTGGGTTGCCCTGCAGATTACTCTGCACAGTCAGGAACTTACTGACATTATGAACATCAAAGCTAATTTCATCATCCCATATTATACAGGTGGTGGATAACATAATAGCAGGGTGTTCCAGTGAAAACCCACAAAGTAATGAATGTCATCCAGATTTACAAAACAAAACCTTTCCTAGAAAAGCTACTGAGTAAAATTCATTCACCGTAAAATTAAATATAACAGGCCATGCGAAATGTTAACATTAAAGTAAACTATACACCCCAAAAAGCAAAAAACCCGAGAGAAACTCTATATTATCAATTAGAGAAAGATGAAGCTATAGGTAAGCTAGCAATAGGAAAAAGTGATACCACAAACATACATTACAGAAAAAATTGATACCATATATACAGGAAACGAATCCCTTTCTAAGTACAACTCTACAAACATTTTATAATGAGCATGTCAGGCAAAATACAAAAACTTCCCAATTTTTACTTTTAAAACTTGGTTATGTATTCAAAAAGCAGTGTGCTTACTCACCAAATTTAACCTACAGTAATACGCAATGCCCACACCCTGTAATGGGTTTTCATGATAAAACAGCCCAGAGATTGGGGTGGGGAGCTGCAAGCTACTTACCTCGAAAAATATGTCTAAAATGCCATTCATTGCCATGCAAATCAGTTGCAACCAATTCTTGCCATGGTGGCTGCTGCGTCATATCCTGAACAAAACATGGAAATTATATAGTAAAGCAAAACTGATGATCAGAACGATCAAGTGTGTCCAATGACATTTAGAAAGGCAACAATTACTAACCAGCGGTGGCAGACAATCATCTGCATGTCTTCGAAGAACAGAGAAACCTCCATGAGTACTAGTGTCAGAAGCAGTGAGAGTCTTGCAGAACGAATGAACAGTACATCTTGGAGGTTCTGGTAGAGGATCGTCAGGGCTTGTCACCTCACTTTGCTAAACCAAAAAGACAGAAAATAAGAAATAAACAATGAGAATAAAAGAACACTAAATGGGCGTGAAAAAAATATGAATGGAAAATGTGTTGAGAGATAGTCGAAAACAACATAACATGTTTAAATAAAACAACCATGTCAAGCAAAGAATAAGAGCATACTCACATCTGCTTCAGGAAGTAAAGTTATTTGTGCATATACTTCATCTGTTTCAGGTTCAGCCTACGTGAACAGCATGAATTTAACCATAGAGTAGTGTCCATAGTAAAGAACAAACTTTGAATTCATAAAAAAAGGTTTCTGGTAAGATTGCATAAGAAAATAACAACTCACTCGAAGATGAACATTGACCACTTTACACAATATTTTAGAAGGCAGATTAAAGGAAGGCATTTGCTGCTCCAACCCCTGGTTCATAGATGCCTCGAGCTATAAAATAAAAAACGCGAGTAAGATAAAACAACAAAAAGCATTTAGTGGTCAAGCTCAAAATAGAGTCTGCAATTATGGATCAAAGTTACTTCTAAATTATGATTTGAAATGCTATTCACGAAAGAAACTGGTTCCTGACAATGTAATAATCAAAAGCACAAACGTAAACAAATCAAACGGGTACAAACTTATGTGATGCATGCAGAGTGACCAGACACAACTTGTGCAGGTTTAAAACTCAACAAGCAGCAAAACATACACAAAGAAAGATCCCACCAGAAAGTGAGCCAGGTCAAGAACAGACAAAATTTTGCACACAAAATTGTTATGAAGAAAGATTAAAAGGTGAACGATGTCAGAACGAATAAGATCCTAAATGGAAAGAAAATAATTAAGCTAGTACCGAAAAACATGGTCCGCATCAAGGATTAAAAAAAAGTAGTAGCTCATGCATATCACTTCAATTAAAGTCAGAAATTCAGAGCAGATGCCCAGGTAACTTGTACCTGTTCCATATGACCTTGGGGGAAGTAATAAACTCTCACCCCTTCACGCGGAAGGGTGACAAGGGGTCCAGCACAGGCATGCCACAATTCCTTGTATAAAGCATCATTGGTTGAACCTATAAAACAATGAAAACACATGAATAAGTCATGGATGAGCCAAATTTCCAAAAAGGAGAAATATATCATAGGAGAACCACTGAAAGGTTACAAATGCTTCTTGAAATTAAAAAAAAAAAAATTGCTAAAACTATTACTTATAAAATTATATCATTTTATTGGAGGTGGAGGTGGAGCTTGAGGTGGCATCAACAATTTTATGAGAAAACGTACAAAGGTGAAGGGAGGCTTTTGCGGGGCAAAATGCAACTCACAGCAAGGGAAAACCTATTATGTGCTAATGCAACTGACAACATATTATATTTGGGAATAAGTACTATACAGTAGCAGAGGAAGCATGCACACACACATACACATATGACTGTTGAGTAGAAGAGGCAGAGAGTAGGAAAAGCAGAGTTGTAAATGAGGGATTAACGAATGAGAAATTATGAGAATCAGCATTTGCATTCAATGTGAATTGATTATTAATTATTATAAGGAAAAGGATGAAGCACGCAGAAGAAGGGCATAGTAACAGTGAGCAAATATGAATAAGAATAGGAAGCAGTTAGCCGAGGACATACGTTATCTAATTTAGGAATTAGGAGCAATGAAATCAGTAACAGAATAGAGGGAAACCTGGCGCAGCGGAAGCCATGTCGAGAAGAGGAGTAAATTGTGTGCCCTAACTATTCGATGAGATGATAATTGCGACGAGGAAGAACGAAAATGGTGAGTGTGGATGGATCCAGTCCACCACAATTGCAGACGGCAGTGGGTAGGGCTTAGGTACTGAAAAGCACGCACAGATCGAAATTGAATCGCCGATAAGGTTGTGTTTGGTTCTAGCCGACACCAACCTCTTTCTAATTCTATACACCGCACCACACGAAACTATTACTACTACTTTCGGCCCTTCTTATTCTTAGGAAGAGAAAAATTAACCGGATTTGATGCGAATAATTTTTTATTTCACATATAGAAATTATTAGTTTTGTGAATTGTAACGAGACTTTCATGAAAGACAACTTTTTAGTTTTTAAAGGATTATAATTGAGAAATTATTTTTTCTTGGTCTTTTAAAAATAGCATTCTTGTAAATAAGTTTTAAAAATATTTTTTGGTAAAAATTCTCATAAAAGTGAAAGTAAAAAGCCATTTTTTTCGAACTGAAATAAAAAAAGTTTTAAAAACTTTAAGAATTGCTATGTCACACTAACTAGTGATATGCATTAGTATACCTTTTGTGGGTTTATTAAATTTTTAGTTTTGTTTATGTACAGAAAAACTAAATTTCCTGTTTTAGCATTTTCTTAATTCAATAATCTATAATTATCATATCAATAAAAATAATTGTAATATTTAATTCAGATTATGTTAATCTTGTTCACCTATTTTATTTATATCACTTTCTCATTGTTTTTATTATTATTATTATTATTATTATTATTATTATTATTATTATTATTATTATTATTATTATCGGTGGTTATAAACTTATTATCTTAACATACATCGTTTGCACCGAGGGATTTTTTATTCACTTCAACTAATAAATTAATATTTTTTAAATATCCATGTTTGTATTTATGATTGATATTTTAGTTTATTTTTCTTACTTTTTCTTTTTGTCTCTTCTACTAGTTTATCATTCACCTTTCTTTTTTTAGAGTCTAACTTAAATTAATAGTTTCAAGGTTAAAAGTTTGATGTGGTTTTATCTCTTTATAATTTAGTAACACAACATTAAATTTTAGAATATTTATCACTGTATACAAATATAACACCGAAAAAAATATATGGTGCGAAAGTTTACTTTGTAAGAATGAAACAAAAACAATATAAAAACAACAAAAAAAAACTCAACTCTTACAAATTTGTTACTGAATATGAATATGAATTTAATTTATATGAATATTTAAGATTGACAAATTATTTATGAAAAAAAAATTAAACATACACATACACCAACATAAGAATATAAGAATGAAACAAGAGTAAAAGATAACAAGATACAATTCAATAAATTAATAATTAAGGAGAAAGTTTTAAAATGCTACTAAATCTATAAGAAATTATTATGTAAATTCTAAGTTAAGCTAATATAATTACATAAAAAGAGAGTTTTAATTGAGAAACAAGTATAATAGAAAAGGTAGTAGTGAAAGTTAGTGTAATAGGGTGAGTATGAATGTTATTATCTCATTCTCATAAATTAAAAAATTATTTTCATCTCCATTCTTATATTCAATAGATAAAAAATTTGTGTTGAGTAAGTTTGAGTGGATCTTAAGGTATATCTAATTTTTCTTTCAAAATGTGTTCAACTTAATTCGACCTTATAAGAATTTAACTTGGTTCAATATTTTGTTAACCTGATTCGATTTTGTTTAATGTAAGCTCGATTCAACTTAACATAATGTGAACTCTATCAACCTTGACTTACTTGGGTGTAACTTGATTTAGACCTAATCCAAATGAATAAATTAACTTAGGTATATAACCTACATTTATCTATCATTAAAGATATTCAACAATCTGAATATCAATACACACCTTCCAAAAGATTCACATCAAGTAAGTTCTACAAGATATTAACATTTGATTCGATCCAAAACATGAATTTACAAGCAAATCCATGAACCATGAAATCAATAAATGTTTGTCAAGACATAAGTCTTACATCTTAAGGGTGGAAAAAAAGGGTCAGATCAGCCAGCTTAGGCTTGCCCTATTTCTGGTCCACCAAAGTCAAGTCAAGTCGGTCCAGCTCGACACCCGAAAAAGGGTTAGAAGATTGAACTCGTCCCAAATCGCCTAGGATAAGTTGTATTTGATTTTTTGTATACTCTTATAGTAAAGTGTTGTGAGGTTTGGGTTAAATTCTAATTTTGGAGAGTGTATGTGTACTTGGGTGCCAAAAGGCATAGGATAGTAGTCTATGTGTTGTACAAATCTTCACATAGTGTTATTCTCTAATTATCATTAGATAGTGGTGTTGTGGTTTTTTTCTAGTTTTGAAGTTTTCACGTTATACTTTTGTGTTCATTGTGTTGATTTAATTTCTTTGTTAGTAAGGTAATTCTTGGAGGTAAAGATGATAATGTTTTTAATGGTTGTGTGTTTTCTGACAAGGTGAATGCAATGGAACTCACATTTTTTACGATTTGTGTGTGGTAGATGTGCATTGTGGCTAATGCTTTTCAACAAGGCAGGTGAAGGATGAAGGTCTGACAGATTTCGGCAAGTGCGAGGGTTGAGCTTATGGTGGCTCGCATGTGCAATCAGCGGCGATAATGTTTTGCATGGCTCATTCATTCTTTTCTCTAGTGGTATTGCATTGCCGACGAGTGTGTGCAGAGGAAGAGCGATTCGTTGCTCGATGACTACATGAAGGTATGATGATGGTTGTATGGTTAAGATGTTATTGGGTTTTGTGTGTTTACTGGATTTGCTTGAGGAAGAAGGAGATGACATGACAACTCTTGGTTGGTCAGATATAAGAATGGAGGATTGTGACAACTCTTGGTGCTTGCGCAATGTTTGATCTGTCCATGTATACTAATTATGGTAATATGCATCTCCCCATTGACAAATTGGATGGGAGTAATTATGCAACTCGGCGTTACACATTGGGTTTTGGCTTACTTAGAGACTTATATTACTCTTAGTGATGCTTCTCGTTGGTTGAAAATTGATACTCAATTATGCATGGTTATCAAATCCATCATTCAATCATCTATAAAGCAATTGTTTTGTACCTACGAAACATGTTCAAAAGTTTGGGAGCAAACCCAATTATTATACACTAATGACACTCAACATCTTTATGGTGTTTGTCGCGATCTTCTTGATGTTGTAGATCACTAATGACATGGCCCCATGGCTGAATATTTAGGAAAATTTAATTCTCTTCTTCATGACTTTAATGAGTTACTACCTTTATTGTATACTCCTACTTAAGAACTAAAGCAACAATCCAAGTTCTTCGTGTTACTAGCTCTACAAGGATTGTCTAATGACTATTCTCATGTTTGATATTAGATTTTGTGGTATTCTCTTATTCCAAATTTTAGTTCTACTTGTTCCACCCTCTCACGTGTACAAATAAACAAATTGATGATACATTAGCTTTCGCTGATAATTCCTCTACTTTGGTATTTCAATGTGGTGAGTGCAATCCCCTCACAAGCTAGGAAAATGGTATTACAAGTGTGAGCATTTTCATAAACTTGGTCACAAGATTGATCGATGTTATGTCTTCTTACATGGTTGTCCTCATCACTTTGTTGTAGTGGTCCAACATGACCATCCTTCACCACCATCAAATTTGCAACAATTTGTTTCGAGTTTGTCAAATTTATCTAATTTGTCTTGTGAGTTACAACAATTAGGAAAACATAGTCGTCTCGTGTTTCACAACATATTTTGTCTTTGTTTGTTTTAGTTGATTATGATATTTGTAAACCCAATCATATTAAGCCCACTTTCGAACTTTATTACTTTATTATTTTTATTAATGATTATCCACTATATACTTGGTTTTTTTTTATGAAAAATCATTATGAAAGATTTTCTATTTTTCAATCATTTTACAATGAAGTTCAAAATCAATTTGAGATTTATATTCGAACTTTGAGTAGCGTTAAAGATCATGAGTATCTTTCTCATTTGTTTAAACATTTTATAGCTTCTCTTAACATTCCACATCAAACTTATTGTGTTTATACATCTCAACAAAATGGAATAGCCAGCAGAAGAATAGACATTTTATTGAAACCACTTGTACAATTTTAACTCATGCGTATGTCCCGATTTTTGAATAGACAAAAAGAATAACGTGAACCGAGGCCGAATATTTAATAACGTATACCAATGACAGAAGTTTAACCCAGTGCGACTTCTCTAAATTTTAGAATGCAGTCCAAAGCTTTTTTGAAATCATTTTCTTCAAGCGCAATATTGAACCGACAATATCCAGGAATTCCAGTCCATGACCCGCTATTGATGCATAATCCAGTGGCCTTGAGAATGACAGTCCTAATATTACAGTCGTCGAGTTTAACTTCCTCAGTGGCACTTCCATGGTCTCCTTCGCCTTTTGGTGAAAGTTTCAGCTTAATAGTCTTGTTGAGATAGGCAGAGGGCTTGGCCACAACAGACACACCAGCACACGATTCAAGCACATCCCACCCACTTTTCTCAAGAACCTAGGGTAATAATCGCCAAGAACATATTTAGCAATCTTTGAACAAAAAAGACAGGATTCTACCACATGAAGAAACAGATCATAAAATTCAAGCAAAAAAAAGTTCGCATTCCTATATTACCTGTTTCAAGAGCTTGGATCTAGTTCTCAATATCTCGGTGTGTTCAACTATAGCATCTGATAGGTCTGATGGCTTTTGCTCTCTGAGCTCGAGCAATTTTTTTGTAGCGTATCTAACAGTAGTATGAGGTTTGCTTAATCCTGGATAACTGTAAAATGTGTCAACCAAAACAGGCTGGTTTAGAATAAGAAAGCCAAATCTGAGAACACCATTTAGCATCTTCAGAGACAGTCCTCCAAGAAGAGACACACAAAACGATGGCTTGATTGAAGAATCCAGCTTAGACAAACATCCCTCTATATCCCAGCCACCCCAGCCTTCAGAGTCAAATTCCAAACCAGAGGCTGCAGTATCAATTATAACTCTTGCACCAAATCTAGCACAGGTGCTTAAAATTTCTACCATCTCATTGTTGCTATAAATCAAGCCAGTTGGATTGACTGTAGGACCAGAAATATACACCCATGGGTTTTTCACGGTTCCAAGGATTCCAGTGAGTGTCTTTTTAGTGAACTTAAAACCTACATTGACATCTGTAGGTGCTGTCACTATGTCAGCTTTCAAAAATCTTGCAGAAGAAACATAATTCCCATTTGATCCAGCTGGAAAACAGAGGGTGCCACCTTCGTTGATGCAGCAGAGGACCAGCTTGTTGAAAAGAGCTTTCGAACTGTCGGCGTATATAAACTCGGTGCCGTTATCTGTTGGAAAACCATAGCTGCTCTTGACAAATCTTTTGATGCTTGATGTGACATCAATTTCAGACTCAGACATGTTTTGTCTAGCAAAACTTTCAAAAATAGCCGCCTTAACAGGAGATGGAACAGGCAAGAAGATTTGATCGACGTCCATGTGAATCACGGACCCATTCTCTACTCGATCAATAGATAACTCAGCGTTTTTAAGGACCAACGAGGCTGAACTAGCAAATCCTATCATATCAACTGACTTGACGTTCTCACAGTTTCTCTGAAAAGGACAGGATTTAGTGTTGAAGTGATAAGAAAACTTAATATGGAATTGACTAATTTATGAACTGACAACTGCAAGTCCTAAATACAGAAGAGACTCAAAACACAATTTTCAGTTTGAATGAGGGAAGAGACAAAGCAAGAGACAGACCTTAGCAGGCGCATGCCGGCCAGCAAGCTGAAAAGCAAGAAGCTCGTGAAAGATACAGCCATAATAGTACTGACTAATTAATGCAGTATTGCCCTCCAGTAATTCAACGGTTTTGGACAGGGCGTTAAAGAGGGATTCTTCTTCGGAAATGACGAAAGCTACTTCTAAATCAGGATAAACCTATAAAACATGAACTTATGTCGGTGCTATCAATAAGAAATTGATGATGTCGAGCCAAAACACAAGTCTACCACTTGGACCTAGTGAGCCAAGTTAACAGGGAATAGGGAATATTACCTTATTCTTTACTAGTCCACATATAATTGCTGCATGAGAAGGCAGAGGAGTTCCTGAAAGATACTTCAGGACCCCATTCGATCCAGGAATGCTGGATAGCTCAAAGTGATCTGATATGTCCAAGAAAAGACGAGATCCAATGTCTCGTGTTGTATCTAAAAGGTGCACAAAAGCTGAACTAGTAACAGCCTCAAAATGAGCAATCCCAGTCACCACCACTTTAGGTTTCAATTTCTTTATTAGTTCTATCATTAAGTCCGATTGCCGGGGAGCTTCAATTACCATAATGGTATCATCTGAAGAGTGTATAGCTCCTGTGCTCTATCAGAAAGATAAAAATTGTTATGAAAAAATGCAATAATTAAACCAAATCCTTATCAATTGATGAAAACAAAAAAATCATTTGACATATTTTCAATGTAAGGAATCCTCAAGGTTTTAGAAGGTCACACTACCAATAGTAAAAAGTTTTACAACTGGATCCATGTCTTTCAAGATCACATTACAGTTTTAAAGTTACAACAAAGAAAAAGAAGGGCACGACGAAGACAGTAAAATGACATCAAGTAATAAAGCTGAATACAGCAAATCCTACTCTACTTTAAAAAAAGGTGAATAATGAGATGCAACGAACCGTTAATAATTCAGAAAATATTAGATCATCATCTAAAATTGCTTAAATGGCAGCAAGTTAATTTATTCTGATAGAAGAAAAATATGTATGAAGCGGCTACAGATGTCAGAATTATAGCTTACAATACATCTGTCTAAGCTATCCTTCTGAAAATCGGTCTAAATGGAACCATGGCACAATTTGGATCCGTACGTGGATACATGGACTATATTGCCAATGCAAAGATTTTCCCACTCAAACAAGCCAATGCCCCCCTCCGCAAGGGGCGCCTTTTAAGAAGTTATTTAATCAGGACAAAATTTTATGGAAAAGTCAAACATGCATGAGGTTGCGTTTCTTTCAAAGACGTGTTCCTCAACAAAGGAACTTTTTCTAGAAATGATTCTTGATTTAGAAAATTTTTCACAGCAAGGACAACAACGGTTGTATTTCAACACATTGGGATAATAATACGGAAATAACAAAATGTCAATCAAGTTCAAAAATACTAAGGCATGTCTATTCCATACCTCAAGTGCCGAAGATGTTAACCACAGCCTTGGCAAATGCCGAGTCAGATGTTCATCAACAACTGCAAGGCGGGGTGAGAACAAGCGAAGAGCATTCTCAATTGCTGCAGTCCTTGAAGGAAAAATGACAACATTCTTGCACAAGATTGAAAAAGAAGTCAATACTGTATTACATTTTTATTTTTAATAAACAATACTGTGTACTGCATTCTTCGGACCAAACATATATACTATAGGACATGCAGTTCCCAATTACCGACTCAAGTATAAGTGTTCACACGTGATAAAAAAACGGAACAGCTTAAGGAAAGAACTAAATTTTTGTAGTTTTCATTAGAGACGAGATATCTACAAATAACAATAGAGGTTAGTATACAGTTGTAATCTAATGAGGCAACATCTCAGACTAAATGTGTCTATGTATATGCATGCAACAGTAAGCCTATATAATTAACATAGCACTCTATTCTTACATCGGCAGTGAGTGGAATATGATGATAAGTCTTCAAAAACCCAGCAATAAGATTGCGGAAATGTATGCTTCCGGCAGGTGGCTCATATGGAAAAAAAGAATTACTTTTTAGTGTGCTTGCAAGATAAGCGAGGAATGGAATCTTCTCATCAGCAACAGAATCTTCCTCAAAAGACAAATCTAAGGAGCTGCTGATCTCTTGAAATCCATGTTTTAGAAAATCAAAAATAACCTTCACCTATCAATATAAAAATGGCATTGTGCTTCAAATTTCCTCCAGGGCAATCAATATTCTTGTAGTGAATTAGCATGCTTTCCTGAAGTACGCACCTGATTAGGGCGACGAAGTTCACAACTGTACACTGATAAAGCATGAGAAATGCTGCCACCAGACTTTCCATAAGCCCACGCAGTTCGTGCGCAAATCGGCTGATCCCCAGAAAGTCCCATGAAAAACTCAAAACGGTGTGGGCTATTCTTCTCAATCTCAACTAAGGCTGCAATATCTGTGTCACCAGCCTTTACCAATACGTCTCAATAAGATAATACTTCCATTGGAGAAATGACATCTAGTAAAGCATGTACCAATCCCGCAAAAAATGACTAGTTGTAGCTTTGTAAAAAGTTTGGCTCAAAGTAATTTTAGCTCAATGGAAAATTTTCAAATCGATTGATGTTTTCGGTTTTCAATGAAACAATAATATTTTTATTTCTAAAATGTGCCCAACTTAATTTCTCAAATATTTATTATTGTTCGTTTGAATAAACTTCGAAGTGCAATTATTATGGGGTAGAGGGAGTAATTCCTAACCTGAATGATTTTAGTTTGCCAAAGCTTTGTAATGCGAAAACCCCGACGCTCAAACAATCGTTCGCAAACCCCATGACCTGGGCGGCCCCCCATATTAAAGATCATAATTCCAGTTGGTTTGATTACTGCTATCCCCTCCTCAACTGCCCTAGCAATTAAACCTAAGCCAAATTGGTCCTCCATAAATCCCTAGACGCAACAAAAGACGAAATAAAAGTGAGAATGATGCATTCTTGTTATAAGCCGCTAATACATGAACTCGAAGCATTTCTGAAGTGCCAACAGATCACTGTCGTGAGCTGAATTAGGGACAACTTTTGTGGGTAAAAGATGTCTAAAGAAAAAGGAGATCCTTGTAGCTTCACATATAGGAATTGTTAGATGAGTATGAAGTAATAGTTTACGTCAGCTATCACTATAACATTTACATAAAAGTTGCTCTGAGGTAACTATCATATCTAGGTAGGTAGATAGTTAAAGAAAGCAATGTCAACAACAACAAAAATCTATTCTGTTTACCCTTTATTTTGGGAATGGGGAAGCTCAGATCTGGCGTTCCGCATGATGACATGCAGGACATGAATGACATTCCAAGTAAATAGCAGGTGACCAATAAAAAAGGATCTTATTTACCTGAAGAGCACAATAATTACTCAATGAATGAAGGAATTCCTCGCTTGCATTTTCTGTTATCACCTTTGACATTGCATCTGGATTTGGATTAAGAATCTGCAGGGAGTCAACCAATATTAGTCAAATGATGATGCCTAGACATCCTGGGATACATTAAATTCATTGCTACCAAACTCGTGAAGAACTAGTTGCCAAAGTCTATATCATTCATAGCAGGTCCATAATCAAGGTTCATATCGATATTCCAGGAAGTAAGGAGCAGGAATCCAACCTTCGCAATTGTTATGAGCGAAATATTGAATAATTTAGTTTATAAAGTTCTGGAAAAAGCTACAGTACAATCGAAGACCTTCTCTTTCAATACAACTATCAACCATTTTTACGGCTTCTAGAAAAACAGTAAAATAACTAGATAAGCCATGAAACCAAGGTTTCAAATCAAACACCATGATTATTACTTTGGTACATAGAAAATAAAGGTAAAAAGCATCCGAAGTTCAATCCATGATCTATTAAAAAAATTAGCCTTGTAAGGTTAAAAATATCAGTCTTGTATCCCAGCTTTTGCCAAAACTTTTTGAAAATCCTACAAAGTAAATCCTACCCTTGTGGAGTTTGAGGCCATTTGGGTTTAAGAAAACATCCATGAGCTTTCATTTACAGATCAAGATTGAGAGATGGGTGGTTGCATCTTAATGAAAGTTGGACAATGCATATAATGTGCGTGTACAGGTAATGGTTGTGGAATGACCTGAGGTATGCATCCGACAATTCTTTCAAGTTGAATGTCGTTTTCCCTGCAATATGATAAAAGATCAGATTCGTGGAACTCTACCCTGTCCAGCAAAGTTTTCTTCTCCCGGTCGTAGACGGGCTGGCCATTTTCATCCAAAGCATTCAAATATAAGTTTATCCAGGAGATCTTGACCGCTCTAGGATTGATATCAAGGCCATAGACCTGCAGAAATTAGCAGCAAGTGTTGTGGGATAGAGTGATGAAGAGTTAGGAGATGAGAAGAGTGATGAAGGAAACCTTGGAAGGCAACCACTTCTCGGCAATGGCAATAGAAATCCACCCATTTCCGCAACCTAACTCGGCAATAGTCCTCTCCTTGAAAATGGAGTCTGGATGTCTATTAATCCCTTCATAAAAAGTGAAGGACCAGTCTTCGGGGAGAAAAATGCTAGGAATGACCATCGTAGTCAGTTTGTTTCGGCCCTGATGGCCTGCAATGCAACCAACGCATTAGTTTAGTAATCTATAAGAATAACAATGAATGACAACAATAATAGGTAAAGGAAAAATATAAATACCCTCGTATTGACCCAAGGAAACATCTTCGATGCGAAAATGGTAGGTTTGAAAGCATTGATCGCAGGAGTCCTTGGTGGGAAAACGCTTCTGAAGGTGGGAAAGAAAGATCCGAGCCTGAGAACGGGTCTCGGTATTCTCTAGGCGCTCCAGCAGCGATCGCAATGAGGCGTAGGCAGCGTCGCTAGATTGCTTGCACTGCACCAGGAACTCATCAACCGTCTCCCAACTCATTTTCCTAGTGAATTGAACAAACAATCCAGAGAGGAATTGAACAAAACAAACCAATGAAAAGTTGAAAAGTAAAGAGAGAGGAATGACTTATGAAATGAGTTAGTTAGAGGGAGACGTGCCGAGAGAGATTCTCACACTCACACTCATCATCCACTGCTACGACCTTTTCTTTTCTATTAATAATAGCCTGAGAAGATTATTAAAACCACGTGTTATTTATCCACCAATTACAAAAATTCAATCAAATGTAGCTGAAGATAGTAGTTGAAATTGGTGTGTCAAAAATTAGACATTTGCTTCTGGCAAAACATATATAAATTGATTTCTTTAATTTCTTTTTAATCTAAGCACATGGACGATCAATTCAAGATTTTGATCGTTTTGTCTCATTAGTTGTTCGGGCACTAATTAGGCATTTAAGATTAGAAATGAATATATGCCTCTT
Organism: Vigna umbellata; assembly: GCF_029865625.1. Lineage (NCBI taxonomy): Eukaryota > Viridiplantae > Streptophyta > Magnoliopsida > Fabales > Fabaceae > Vigna > Vigna umbellata. Next base: position 71,076,874 of record NC_142169.1, read on the forward strand.
CAGGCAGGAATATTCCGGCAGTTTAGAGAGGAAGCCGCAAAAAGTCATCATATGGTTGAAATTGTGCAAATTTGTTATATATTTTTAATTTATGAATGATAATTAGATACAATGACAAATGAACTTTCATTAATTTAATCAATAGCTTTGAAATCTAAAAATATATATATATGAATACCTTGTTGTTGCTTTATTTCAACATGCTTCCTCTGGTTAATTGGACCTTTTGATATGGAAGCTTCATTATCCCCCTTGCCATGAAATTTAGCATATATATATTATAGGACTTGTCATACATGTTATATAGTGTATATTTTTATTAAATGTGTTCATCTCTTCACCGTTTTTGAATTAATGCACCCTTGTAATGTTTTGCCACTCTATTTTGTATTGATGATAATATGGCTTTTCAAAAAACAACTGGGATTTTCACTTAGCGTTCATTTGGTTGAGGAAAAAAATAGAGTAGACGAAAATAAAAAAGTGAAAAATGAAACGAAAAATAAAAGTGTTTAGATAAATGGTGAATAATATAATGATAATGATATGAATGTGAGTAATGCAATAGAAAGTAGTGGTGGAACCCAATAACTTAAAAACGTCTTCTCCGTATCTCCCTCGTGCCTCCTTTCTTAGTGTCTTTTCCTTTACTTAAAAAAAATATTCTTAGAATTGTTCTTGCTAAGGTATATTTGTTGTTTTGTCCATTTCAAGCATTGTCTCGTTTAATAGTGGAATAGTGATTCATCTCTAGCTAAGTTAATAGTCGCTAGCCCATTCAGTGTAGTGCTTAATAAGCAATTTGGTTGATTACAATCAGCATTTACTCGGTATTTAAACTCACTGCATAGTTGCACTTATTCGGATAAAATATTATTGGTGTTTTGGCATAGGATCTAATATTGGTTAAATCTTGTTTAATTTCATTAATCAATATGGAATAATCTTATTTTTCTTTGTTGTGTATCATATATGTATATTAATTATTAACGAGCCTTATGAAATTGATAAGTGAGGTCTTAGTAAGTAGTTTAGTGGGTACATTCCAGAAGAAATAGATACTCCATCCTGACAAATATAAGCAAAAAAAAGTATTGTTGAGTCAACTTCTTTTAAATCATTTTAATTTCTACACTTTACTTCCTAAATATACCACCATAAGCTAATTTATGTCCATTATCAGAGTATGATGCTTATGCTCCATCCATATTGCATTTGATCCATCCTATTACATGGGGAGTCCATTCCACTTGAATAATCTTCATATATGCTTTCCTTGGCCTGCAAACAACCGAAAATGTCTTAATAATTTTGAATTCATCAATAGTAGAATGCATGCTACATGTAGTCAAAATAAAAAAGATTCAAAGCAGTGAAATTTCTGCTTTGATATGCTGGTATTGAGTTTGCTATCCCTCATACTTAAATCTCCTCTCTTTCTCCTTCTCTCTCTCCCTCTCTCCCCCTCTCCCCCTCTCCCTCTCCCCCCCCCCCCCCCCCCCCCCCCATTAAAATATCAAGGATGATGGATCGCGTGTCTCTATGTGTGGTGGAATTGAAATTGAAAGCTTAAATTGATTTTTACTAATAAATAATAGGCGTGGTAATTAATGTTGAAATTGGATGAAATTAAGAGATATGATGTCTAGTATGGAACCTAAGTTCAAGCTATTACTAAATCTGCTGGTCTCTCTTCGGCGAAAGAATGGTCTATTCGTCATTGAACGCCATGTCCCTGTCATCTGCTGTCCACTTAGGGATGAAAAAAAAATTTACGCTCACAGATAAAATATGCAACATGCGAATATTTATTAATTGAAGGTGATAGACCGTGGATATTTATTCGTTTCTAAAGGATGCGTTATTCGATATCCGAAAAATATAATAATAAAAATTTAATTTATATTTTTTAAAATTAAATTGTTTTTAGGTAAATTAGTTCTTGTATGAAAATCTCAGTGTTCTTATTTTTTTATTTGTCTTAATTGGGTCATATTTTTTGTAAAAATACTCTAATCGATCTCAAACAGCGTTAAATTAAAGTCACGTGGCGCAGAGAGAATGTGCTGATGTGTGTTCCTCATTTACATTGAGCGTTTTTTTTAATAAAATTCATACAAAAATAATATAGATAAATAATTAACTATTATACATCAATCGATTAAACAAACTTTTTAAGTATATGTTTTCTTTTTAATTTTCTGAGCTTTTCTTTAAAAATAAATTTATATAAATAAAAAATATACAAAATACCGACTGTAATAATATTATTTTATCATAAGACAAAACATTACATCTTATTAAAGATTTATTTTAGTACTTTTAATATAATATTGTTAAATTATTTCATTTTATAAAACTTAATCTTAAATCAGGTTGGGTTAAAAAAACTTAATAGAAGTAAAAGTAATTTTTGTTAAAAAGTTGATATGATTAAATATTTATAAAGTCTTAAAATTCTCTGGTTAATTTATGATTTTTTTATATGTTGATTATTTTATTTTAATAATATTAAAAAAATATATTAAGATAATATATTAATTTAATTAATAATTCAATTTAATTATATTTTGTAGTCATTATTTTGAACTAAATTATTTTAAATTTAGTTTTTTAATTTTAAAATTTTTATAAAATTATGTTTATTTTAATTGAATATTAATATACAAAATTGTTTATATTATATAAAAATAATAACTTATTTAATATTGTTTTAGATGAGAGAAAACATTTCTTTTTAAACTAAAATATGTTTATTATATTTTAGTTTTCATAACTAAAAATAAGTCTTATATACAATTTTTAAAATTTTTTTTGTCAAAATAAATTCATAAAAACATTTAAACACAAAGAAAATTAAAAAAAAATATGTATTTTTACAATTCTATCCCAATATAAATAATTTTTAGACTTATAAAAGATAACTTATTTTAATATTTTTTTTTAAAATATTTTATTTTTAAATTTAAATAAATTCAACATATATGTTATATTTTTAACTTTTCAAAAGTAATAAAATTATATATCTAATTATTACAATCAAAAATTATTTTAAATAGTTTTTTATAAAAATTAATATTTATGTATTTATATTTAAAGAAAAAAGATAATATTAAAATATTATGTAAAACTTGAAAATTAAAATATTAAATAAAAATTATCAAATAAATAAAATAAATAATTAAAAATAAACTAATTTAATTCTGAAGAATAACTCTGTTCTAACTCACCTTATATCGTGTAGGTGGTGAAACTTAAAAAAAAAAGTCTTCTATAAAATAAATAAAAAATAAATAAAACTTGGTTTTAAAAATATTAAATAAAGGGAAGTAAATAATGCCACATCACCATTGTTTATTTAATCAAAACACTCCACATAAATGAGAAACACACATCAACACATTCTCTATGCACCACGTGACCTTAATTTAACGCCGTCTAAGACCAGTTAATGGTTAGGGTAAAATGTGTTCATTTTTACAAAAAATATGACCTAATGAGACATATGAAAAAATGAGGACCGAACTGAGATTTTTATATAAAAATGAGGATCAAGGGAGGGGTTAAACCTTTTTTTTATTACTCTTAAAAAAGGAAAATTTTAAAAAAAATGACTTAAGATTCCTTTCCAATCTTTTTTTTTATTAAAAAGTGTTACATTATTTCTTACCTAACCCTAAGGGAGAGCTTTTTTCTGGCTTAAGGGAGAGTTTTTTTTTTCTTCCTTATGGATCAACTTGCATTGCAGGGAGTAGGCTTCATTCCCTCTTCCTCTCTCTCTTGGTTTTGATTGGGGTTTTGTTCTGATTTGGGATTTGAAATTAGAGCCTTATTTGTTCTCTGATTTTGGGGTTTCTTTTGTACGTTTTAATTCGCATTTTAGGAATTCATTTCTTAATTTCTTCTTTGTTGATTGGTGACGCGATTTTAGGGTTAGGATTCAAATGGATGTTTTGAGTTTTTCTGGATTTTAGTTCGTTGATGCAGATTTGATTTTTGCATGAAAGAGAATACCCTAGTGGTTGTCGCGGCTTGGAGATTTTTGTGATTGTGTTTTGTTTTTGGAATTTGGGTTTAGGGTTTTATTTGTGTTCTCCTTGACACTCTTTATCTCTCTATTTCATACATTGATAGGTACTTGTGGGTTAATCCTATGACTAAATTGAGACTTCACTGACTAGGTGTTTACTCTTGATATCTTTTTTTTCTTTTTCAAAAGTTGTTCAATATTTGTTCTCTTTAACTTGCTTAAAAATTACATTGTGCCCTTTTAATATGTAGCAAATATATTAAATTTTCTCTTTAACTTGTAATTTAATTTATACCTTATTTAAAAATTCATAAAATATATTTTTTAAATATTCACATGTTGAAAACGGGTATCCAACGAGTACTCGCGGTTTGAAAAATTCGCATGTTTTTTTATGCAGGTATCCAGCGGGTCGGGTTGCATGTACAATTTTTGCATACGGGTCGAGTTGCGTGTAGGCACTATTCATGTCCGACCCGACCCATTGACATCCCTATGTCCACTGTTGTTTGTAGTTGTTCGTTGTTGTCTGTTACCGTTAGACACTGTTTGCCATTGAATTTTGTCCTCCTACGCCTCAGTCCATTGTCACATGTTGTCCAAACACAGTGTTGTCCTAGGTGCATGTGTCTCATGCGTCTTTCTGTGGTCGAAATCTTCTTGGACCACCACAATCTAACTCATTAGAGCTTTCTGAACCCGCTTATGCCCTCTGCTATTTGTTCTGGGAGCATTTGGTGTGTCTTTAATGTTAATCTCGACTTCTCTTACTTGAATTCTTACTATATCCGTCATACGACAAAAAATATTCCAATATCAAAGTCAACAAAGATTTGGTTAGCGCAACAATAAATGTTTAATAAATTCAATTACTTACCTCATTATCTCAAACTTAGATTTATAGATTTCAGAATGAATTTAGATTACCAACAATCTAATCACGACCCAATTGGTAATGATCATACTTTGGTGTAAGCTAATTACTATCAAGCTTAATTATTGTTTAAGGATGACCCCTCATAGGGTCCTACTTGTTTGATCTTTGCCCTACTTTGGTTTATTCCTTTCAAGTTGATATTAGAGCTCTCAATCTTGGGAGTCCTTCCGCATTTCTTCTTTATTGCTTAGTTATGGTTGATTTTAAGATTGCCTGAACTATACCCATTCCCTTTAAATATTGGGGTTGGTTGAAGTGAATCCAACTTGTGGTTTTATTGTTGCTGCTGCATCGTCTACAGGAGTTGTTGCCAAAGTTTTTGCTGAAGCCAACACCGAACCTTTTGCCGGTACAGTTACAGAGCTTCCACCATTGTCATCGCCAAAATTGTTGCTACTGTTGCCAAAAATTGTTGCTCACTCAAGTTATGATCTTCATGGGGTATCGACAAGCACTTCCTTGGAGATAGAAGTATCTTACTCAAAGAAGCTCATCTTTATCTCAAAGAAAGTATGTTTTTGATATTTCTAAAGAAATAATATTGTAAGACCACTAGAGTTTCAATAGAATAAAAAAAAAAGTTCAAACTGGATACTCACATCAAATAATTTTTTTATTAATTGACATCAACTAAAACGAATATATATGATTTACAAATAAGTATATAAGAATAAAATATAAACCTGCTTCATCTTGCACATGTCAAGTGAGAAGACAAGAATTGAACCCTAAATCTCTCGGGCTAAACCAGGAGACTACCAAACTGGTGACAAGCAAATGCCTCATTTTAACTTTTCAAAATGACCCATGCAAGATTTGAATGATAAAAGATCACAGCCTTGTTGACATGAAAATGAAGTTTTCTATAAAGAAGGAGTGGGATAAATTGTCAATCCCGCATACCAAGTTCCACCTCAAGTTCATCATCTTCTTCAAACAGCTTCAGAAGACGAGCATGCTGCTCTTCTCTCTTCTTCCTTTGCCATAATTTGAAAAGAAAAACACAGAATGCTATGACAGTCACCATTCCAAGGCATATAATAACTATCCTGAGCCCCACAGAGCTTCTTGAAGCATGATGATTCACATCTTCATTCTCATTTTTGGCATCTGAAGGGTTGTTGTCTAGGCCTTCAAGGACACAAAATTTTCATAAGCCACCGATATTAGAGGCAGGGGACTCTCCTGCTTTCTTGTAAGAAATTAAAATAGATCAATGGATTAAAAGAATTTGTTCACAGGTATATGATACATAAAGTTACAAATGTAGTAACACAGGGCAAAGGCTAAATTGCTAGATTTAACTAACTTGTAAAAGGGGGAATTTCAAGAGCTGTTAATATTTTATTCTCATGTCCTCTACCATACGCAGCCAGCTATCCAAAATGAACGGCAAGGATTCCTAATCAGCGTAACACCAGAGATAATTTCCTTGGCAAAACCTAATTACTATCTGCACTTTACCTCGGTAGCTTTGTTCACAGTGATAACCAAACGATGCAAATTATCAGAATATCCACATAGAACACTTGTTCTCTTTCATTTTATTGCACAGAAAACCCTATAAATCATAAATTGTTCTATACTCTCAAATCAGCGTTCATAGAATTCTCTCCTAACAGCAAGACGCAAATTCAAGGAAAAGAGAAAGAGATACCCGAAAGGAGTTGCAGATGCAGAGAAATCAAGGCCAGGAGAAATGGGTTTCGTAGAGATCTTCGGAATAGCATCGTGACTCACTTCTGTTCTCCTCTCTCTGCGCCGCTCTCTCTCTCAACAAATCTAGTTGAGACGTAACTTCAACTATTTCAATTTTCACAACTGCGATCCAACATCAGACCGTCAGCTAAGTTAATTTCCCTTTACCTTCTCTACTTTACTACCTGTACCTAGTTTTTTAACCTCCATGAATTATGTAATTTATCTTTACATATACCAGTACCACCATTAGCAATGCTTTCTGTGTTACGTTATTTTATAAATGAGTGCTAAAAAAATATTTTTATTTATAATGAATACGAAAGATATTTTTGTTTTTATTTCATTTTACAAATAAATTATAATTATAATTATAATTCGTATTCGTTTTTTAAGAATTTGTTGTATATTTGATAGAAAAAAAATTATTAATTTCTTAAGATATTAAATCTATTTAAAATATTTACTTATTTCAGCAAATGTTTTTGCAATAATGATTGCTATGAACAATAGTTAATTGAAGAGACAATATAAACATAATAATAACATTATCCATTATAATATGTTTGGACATGTACAATTAGAGTTCAAAATGCAATTTGATGCACTGGTATTCAATTCAAAACAATAAAGAATTTAAATAAATGAAAAAAATAATATATATATATATATATATATATATATATATATATATATATATATATATATATATATATATATATATATATAAGTATGGGTGGTAGACATTTTGTAGTTGGAATGAGTGCAGGAAATCCTTTCAAATAAAAACTTTTGATTCCGCTTAGACTCCTTTGATTGGGATTGGAAGTGAAGTCACTGGATATTATTTTCATCAAATATCCTAGGATACTGTCTAAATGATTCAACCTTGAACTTGACCCTACCTCAGTGGAAGTTGTTAAGTTAGAGAAGATGTTAACGAGTTTTGTAAAATAAATCACTAAAGAGTTATAATTTTAATTTATATTAACTTATAATTTTAATCTTTATTCATTTTAAAATAATTTATATAGAATATAACATTGGCGTATGCTTTAAACTATCAAGTTTGTGTTTGTTTTTAACATTTTAGTGATAAGAATGATACAAAGGAGAGTTGGACATATGTTCGTATATGTGGATTTGTGAAAAAATTAGAAACATAAATGTGGAATAAAAGTGAGTTATTTCCTCTTATATGTGTTGGAAGAAAAATATCGAAAGCTACATAATATAAAAATATTTTATGAATATATGGTTGGTTTTTTCTTTCCTAATGCATGGTAGTATCTAGAGTTGTCAAAACGGGTAATCTAACTCGATCCGACCCGCTCACCACGGATTGGTCACTTAATGAGTCAATCCAACCCAGTTTATTTATTAGCAAGCTGAAAAAATTCGAACCCGGCTTGACCCACTAGGGTTGGTGGGTTAAACAGTTAACTATAAGTTTTTTTAAAATAATAAAATTATAATTTTTTTAATTCAAATTTAAATAAATTTCATTCTGAAATGTATTAAACTCCAAAGACAATTCAAAATAAAAAAATATCATACAATAATCTAAAAATAAGCACAAAAGACGAACAAATAAGTTTTTAATATTAATAATTTTTGTATCACTTGTCCATTTATAATATTAGAGACTTGAATATATAAATCTATAATATTTTTCTCTCTTGAAACATTTTTTTTATCCCATCTACAATATAATAAAAAATGCTAACTAATAATAAATAATTAAATTAAATTAAGTGGGTTGGTAAGTCAATCTGGCTCACCATGGATTCAACACGTGTGAGCCGGATTATAAGTGAGCTAGGTTGAAAACTAACCCACATAAAAAAAATTACATGTTTTTTTTCAAATCCAATCCAGTTAATGCCAAGCAAAATCGATTCTCTTCAACTTTGGAGTCTTACTTATTTTGTAGAAAATTTAATTATCCACTTTGTAGAATTAGTTCTATGTTTATTTTATATTGTTTTAAGGGCTAAATATATTTTTGTCCTTTAACTTTAAGTGAAAATTAAAATTAGTCTCTCATCAAAATTTTGAATTATTTTAGTCATTTTAAACAAATTTTGTTAAGTTTAATTAAAGTTTTAAATGCATTTCTCAATTAACATTAAAGAAAAAATGCGTTAAATAATATAAATAACTCAAATGATATACTAAAATACGTTTAAAAAGTTAAATAAATTTAATAAAGTTTGGTTAAAATAACTAAATATACACATTTCTAGAGTTGATGGACTAAATTGGATCAAATTTTCAAAAAAGAATTAATTCCAATTTTCACTTAATAAAAACATATATAATCCCAATCAAAATCCATATTAGTTTATACATGATTGATTTTATAACAACTTAATGTTTTCTTACTTGACCTTTTAACTATATTATATTATAAAATATTTTTTATAAAAGTACAGTTCAAAATTGTTTTAAAGTTTTGACTAAGAAAAGGAAATGATAAAGAGAAAAAAAACTAATGAATTTCAAAAAATTTCTTTGACTAAAATATCTTAAGAAACCATTGCTTGAGATGTCATTCAAAGAAAAAGATACCAAATATCTTATGTTCTTTTCTTTATATTATATAGATGATATGATATGTAAGGATTATGATTGGAAATTCTTTTATCGTCTTTTCTTGATAAAGAGGCGAAACATAATCAAGATGCTTCCTAACCAGGATTTTATGGTTCAGGAACAGAGTTTGAGATTTAGGATTTAGAATTAGAGATTGAGATTTGGATTAGGATTCATGATTCATGGTTCAAGCAATTCAAGGATCGGAACTCAAGGATTGCAGGAATCAAAAATCAAGAATAAAAAATCAGAAAACAGGGTTGCAGCAGCTTTCGGTGTTGTTAAAGGTTTACTGGATCATTTTAGATAAAATATTATCTCGTCATTTGTTTTCTTTTGAGGTCTTGAGTTGAATGCTTTGAATCTAAATAAACTTAATATTGGTATACTGAAACAAACTCATGATGCAGGTCTCGGAACCCTAAGTGGTGGACCACTCCTTGAGCCAAACATTCAAAGCGCTAGACGGAACAATTTATGTGAGTGAGAATCTCTTAATTTTTGTTTCTGCTGCTGTTGGTTTAGATTAATGTCTCAAGACAGGCTTTTGAACGCTTTTCCTATTGATTGATCATAGCTTAGATGGATATTGATCAATGTGTCGATATAGTTTCAATTTAACTTAGTTCATCCATCCTATTAATAAACTCACTGAAAATCTACTAAGAAGTCTTCCATTTGCATTCGAATATTTAATCTCACTGAAAATCTACTAAGAAGTCTTCCATTTGCATTCGAATATTTAATCTCACTGAAAATCTACTAAGAAGTCTTTCATTTGCATTCGAATATTTAATCGCTTGCATACGCTAGACCTTTCTGAATCAATTATGCAGTGGCTGATTTTTTATTCTACTTGTAATTAACTTGTTATGTTATTTCTTTTTGGCTTTTGCATTCAGAGCAGTAGATCAATGACTATATAGGCACGAGAGCACTACTCTTAGCTATGTGATATTTAAATAACTCTAAGAATGAAAGGGAAAAAATTGTACTGATAAACCATACAGGAGATAAAGTTGTCGACACTAGCAGGTCTTGAAATAAAATCAAAGAGTAACAGAGACTGTTCCCAGCAGATGATTCAAGCAGCCTGACTAGGGACTGCAAAAACAAGACAGAACAACATCAACATTCCAAACTTCCTCTTTCATCAAAACCAGCGGCAAATAAATAGTCAATAGCTCAAGTGGCCACCAGATCCAAAGGGTGGAATGAAAACGTACAAACATTCATAACACATGAAAGTTCAAAACACTTACGTGAAACAAACTTATACATCAAGTGCAAACATGCAAGTATGTTTCATATAATTGTTGGATCACATAATATTATCTTGACCATTATGTACATTAAAATTTAGATAAATTGGACCTTAATAGATATTTAGTATAGTACAATAGATATTTGTGATAACTTTTACTGCCACCTCATCATCCTCTCCACAAAAAAACCTAATTTCATAACTCTTGCCGCTGTGCCGCAACTGCCGCAACTTTGTCGTCATGCCGCAACTGTGCCGCCACCATCATGCTGCAAGGCCGTCGCGTAACCCTAATTCTTTCTCCTCCATCAACGCATCATCTTCTTCACAATACATACAACCCCTACCTTGCCTCAGACAACAGCCACCATCAACAGCGCAACCCAATCGCAAATCATCGCAACCATGCACCACTATCACTGTGTTCGTCTCCTTCATCTCCACTATCGCACATACCTACACAGCAAAACCCAATATCGTTTTCCCCAATTCTCTTGCGAACCCTGCGCAGTCATCTCATCATCACCGCAACACGTGACCACCAAGCCTGCACCTTCATATCTCAGTAGAAAATTCCCTGCAAAATCTATTCATCAAGCTTTCCTAATTTACACCATGAGTTTGATTCACCTGTATCATCTAGGAAATTGAATAAAGAGAAGCACAACCATAAATCTCCACGGCGCGGTAGGGGAGAAGAGGCAAGACCTTATTCTCGCATGCGTGACGGTGCAACAGTAGAAGCCCCTTTCCCCCAATCTGAAACCCTAATTTTAGGTAGGGAAGGGGCTGGCACATGTGATAATTTTTTAATTTAAATAAAAATTTCACCTAATTAAATAATTCACATCAGCATAAACACGTCATCAGAGTTTGACACCGTTTAGATTTGTTCAATTTTACAAATATTCTGACCCAATTGAGACAGTTTCAAATATGAGGACCCAACTGAGATTCCCACATAAATATGAGGACCATCCGAGGGTTTAAACCTTAAAAATAAGAGATGACATGAAGCATCACCTATCTTTTTTGTGTCCAACTTTACAAACTTAATCTACTATGAGAACATTGTAAATATGCTAACACTTACAACTAGTGCAATAAAGTACACATAGATGAATAACAAATGATAACAGGTGCAGTAAAGTAAGTAATTTCATCTTTTTCACATCATATTTACACTTAAAATTGTTAATATTTATTAGCAAGCATTGGTTATGATTTCCCAGACTACTTAGGAAGTTAAGGATTAGGAAAAAGGGTAAGTGGAATAAAAGAATTATATAAACACAAAACTTGTGTATTAACAATTATGTTCTTCGTGCAACTCATAATCCTATCACTTTTAGAATTGTTGTGATCTGAAAACAGCATTGCTACATCAAATCAGACAAAAAGACATCAACTCACACTCTACCATATGTTTCTATGTAGTTGAGTATACTATATAGCTAAAACACCATATTTTTCCTTCTTCTAAATGAAAATACAAATTTTGAATAACCTTGTAATACTAAACTCAAATGTGTGTCATTTCCAAATAAGCTTGCAAGTGCCAAATTGTGTCTGCCTTATTCTTTCTTGAAAGAGAGAATGATTTTTATTATATTCATTCATATTTGTTAAGAAGTGGACTTTAAGCTTAACTCAACCCGCTCTAACCTTGTTTTGATACCATGTTAAGAAGTGGACTTTAAACCTAATTCAACCCCACAAAACCGACTTGGTAAGGTGAGGTTTGCACCCACTTATATATTCTAAATTGGCCTTATCTCTAGTCGATGTGGGACTTCCAACACACCCATCTTACGTCGAGGTATAATCATCATCTACATCTCGAACGTGAGACTAGACATTAATGAGTGGTCCAGTAACAGTCCGATAACGGGTGAAACAACATGTCCAACAATAAGGTGAACCAGTGATATGACAACCACTACATGACAGATAAAAGCAGAAAAAGAGCCCCTCGTTGAAAAATGGAATAAAACACCACAAAATGACCCTTAAACTAGGATAACATGCAGGAACTGAATTATTATATCAACAAAATATAGGATATAAGAATAGTAATAGAATAATAGACACAAAAAATGGGTGGTAATCACCTGTCGTAGTATATGAGTAACATTTTCTAATCTTCTACATATTTTTCCAACTAGATATAACCAATAAATTTGCTACAAATTAGGACAGAAAAACCATTGGAAGGAATAGGGTTCTGAGGACTTACAGATTCAATACATGAAACTTGATCATAAATGTTCTCCAGGTTGTAGGCAGCAACATATTCTCCCTGTGAAAGTTTAAATATGTTCTTTTTCCTATCAATAATTTCCATGCCTCCATTAGGTTGTCACTTTCCAATATCCCCTGTCGAAGGTAACATTTCTGAATAAAAGAAAAATTGTAGCGTCATAGCTAATATAAGAAATTATCTATAAACCTTAATTTTGGAGAACATAATAAAATAACTTGTATGGAACGTTCATCGATCAGAACCTCTTAGGTGAGATCTTCAAGTTTGTAGTACCCTGAAAAAAAGGTTTTACCCCTCTACACAGATTTCTCTCCTTGGTGTGCTTGCTAGGGCATCACATCCCGTTTCAGGAACAGATTCCAGGCACACATCAACATTTGGTACTGGAGGGCCCACTGTTCCAGACATTTCCATTTCATTTGGTAATAAGACAGGTTCTCGCACATGTTTCAGTCAGGCCTGTTTGCATTTTAACAGGAGCACCAAGTAAATAAACTAGTATTCAAATATCCAACTCTAATATCTATTTGAGAAATATAATATGGCTATAACTGTTCTGAATTGAAAGTACTACAAAATTTTTACGCGATTTTATTCAACTCCCGTTACTATGCTATCAAAAGTTGTCTGCTTTCTCAAATTTTACGCGATTTTACAACAAGGGAACAATTATAAAACTGCTTCCATTCTACCTAGTGTTATTTTGAACTGTGACAAACACTCTTTAAAATATTATAACATATGTAATCCTTGGATAAAAATAAAATACTACTATTTTCTGATAAAAAATCATTTTCAACTAAGAGCATATGTTTGTGTCACCATCACATGGAAATCAAATTGATGACATTTTTCTTGAAAAGTTATAGCATGATATAAGTTTGATTTCCATATTTAAAAAGAACATACCATATCCTTGTAGGACATTACAAGAAGTCACCACCCATAAGTAACCTGCACTTGTGCAGATAAAGGTGTTGCTCCAGACAAAAATAAGACGAACTCTACCTCCTAAACCCTCCTTGACCCGATGATGATTAGCAAAGCCGTAATCCATGTGTATGCACAAAACAGTTGCACATATTATCTACCACACCTCACTAAATTTAGAATTTTGTACATATTATCCACCACACCTTACTAAATTGTAGAATTTTGAAAGCCGATAAATAAAAGCTCACCAATTTCGGTAGGGATTATGGCTAGGACACGAGCGTTTCTTTCTTCTATCAAGGATGTTTCAGATGAACTATCATTCAACCCCTGCAGCCACGAAAAAGAATGAAGTTTAAGAAAATCATAATCTTAAATAATTGAACCTTCTATTAAAGTTTTACCAGCAAGTCTCCAATTTCAGAATAGTTGTGAGCCACTGAAAGATGAACACGCTCAGAATTCGAGGCAACATCCAAACGACATTAAGGGCTCCTGTTCTTGAGATAGTTTATCGTATTCTGTTTTGTTGTGAGAATATCATTTGGTCCGAAAGTCAGTAACTAGAAGTGTATCATCGACCTAGAACCTAATCCAAAAGCTCAATCTTACGAAAAATAATGCATTGATGTCTAGAATCTATTAATAAAAAATGTCAATGATAAAGAAATCAGGACACTTATTCCTTTATAAGCGTATAATATTTAAAAGATATATATAGTTAAAAATTCAATTTTTTAAATAAAATGATTTAATGATTTTATTGTTATTAAATATGATAATGTTAAATATTTTTTCTATTTCTAATTTTAACTAATTTCTAATTACTTGATCATTTAATAAAGTTAAATTTTAAAAAGTATATTTTACTTTTATTTCTTAAAATAATATTATTTAAAAAACAATATATTTATTAATAATACTCTTAAATAAAAAATTACTTCTTTTATGATTTTTTTTTAATTAACTTAAACCATGATAAGTACTCATAAAAAATATTTTAAAGATTAGTTACACTTAATGTTACTATTACTATTAGGGTTATGATTATGGTTAAGAATAAGGTTAAGATTATGATTACTATTAGGAATAAGGTTAGGATTAAGATTATGGTTAGAGTTAGTTGTTAGGATTATGATAAGGGGTCAGGGTGAGGATAAGGTCAATAGTTATAGGGTTAGGGTTAGTAGTAGGGTTATGGTTATATTTAGAGCTATGATTAGGGTAAGAGTTATGATTAGGGTTAGGGTAAGGATTATGATTAGGGTCAGGGATATGATTAAGGATTAAGTAGAAAAAAT
This sequence comes from Vigna umbellata, assembly GCF_029865625.1. Classification (NCBI taxonomy): domain Eukaryota; kingdom Viridiplantae; phylum Streptophyta; class Magnoliopsida; order Fabales; family Fabaceae; genus Vigna; species Vigna umbellata. The sequence continues at coordinate 71,091,895 of NC_142169.1, forward strand.
GTTACATGGCCACAAATGTTGCAACTTTTCTTACAACATCAAAGCTTTTGAGAAAACTAAGGCAAGGCTCAAATCTCACAAAGGATAAAATCTTGTCAAAACTAGTTCAAAACTCACATTTTATGTAAAAACTATTCAATTTTATTGAAAGAAATTGTAAAATCTAGCTAGAAACTATCAACTCAAATTAGAAACTCAAAATCATTCAAAATCAAGAATTAAAAATTTGTAAAACTCAACTAAGAACCTCAATGTATCGACCTAAACAAGTTTGAAACTATAAAAGAAAGTTAAGAAAAAAGAATAAAAACTCATTATCTAAAAACAACAAATAACTAAGAATCTCACCATCAAATCTGAAACAGAATACTGAAATAGGATAGAAACTAAAACTACTCCTCTTAAAACAGCAAAGATATTGTACTTAAAACAGAAATCATTTAAAACAGTAAAAGAAACTAGCTACAAGAGTTTAAAACTAGAAATGAAAGTTCAAATCAAAGCTAAACTATAAAAATAGAAAAAAAAGTTTAAAAATGCATATGAATACTTAATAAAACTAAGAAACAGCAAAATAGTTTAAATATTCAACCAAAACTAAATCTACAGTCTACAATAAGCAAACCAAACATGTTAAAAAAAAAAGAAATTAACAATGCAAAGTAAGCTTGAATCAAACCAACATCTCTCTAATATTATGTAGTAAGTACCATACCTGCAAAAGAGAAAATTTAGAAGACAATTAAAAGAAAGTTTAATAATAAATTAATAAATAAAAAGACAATTAAAAGTGAAGAAACAAGAAAAAGAAATGAAATTCTTTTACCCATTCTTGCATCTCTTTTCTCCAAACTATCATTCTAGAAAAAAAGAAAATCAAGAAAAAATATTTTCCAACAAAAAACAACTTTGAAAAAGTAATGATTGAATAAAACTTTAATGTTATGTAATGATCATAGAGTACGAAGGAGAATGAGTGAGAGAATATTAATAGAAAGATAAAATTTCAAGAAAACAAAAGAAACTCAGAAAATATGAAAAGAAACATAAAGAGTTACAAATATATGAAAAAAAAAAACTATCTTTGGAGAAGAAATGGAAGAAAGGAGCAGAACCATAGCATCGACCCCAAGAGATGTTAGACAAAGAAGAGGGGGATGAGAAATGAAGGAGAAGGAACAAGTTGCACATAACATCCACGTAAGAAAAGGAACCTGGACTACAATATTTACTACAATATTTTTGTTACCCAGAGAAATAAACCAGAATAGATCTATGAAAAAGTGACTCATGCACTCAAGGCAAAGATCTCGACTACAAAACACCTATTCTTCTATATTGAAGAGGTTTCTTGCTTGAATTCAAGAAGAATATGAAGAAAATAGATTGAGATCTTTAAAAAAAGGCAACTTTTGACTCGTAATACTAGGTCAAACACAAACACTTTCCCATTCAAGCAATTGGCCACAGGCCACTGGCTCGAATCCAACCCATAAACCCAACATATATACATACACCTCATGACCCTTGGGGAATAGGATCCCCTCCCTCCACAGAAATTAAATAACATAAATAGCCTTAATTTCTCTATTCAGATGGATTATGGAATCAACAGTGACATATAGTTCCTGATAAGGCCACCGTTCAGCCTGCTATTAGGTCTACAACTGCCACTGTACCAAATCATCCTGCTACAGCAACTCACATAGTGGGCAGGGGCCACTTTGCACTAGGCACCACTATGGCTGGAGAGAAATTAACTATAAACACAAAAATTAAGCAAATTAACTATAAACACAAAAATTAACTAATCTTATGGATAAGCTAATCTTATACAAATTTGATTAACTATAAACACAAAAATTAACCAAATTATTACCTTCAACTTTTCATGAGCTTCTTTCACAATCTTTCCATTCTTTTCTTTCTCCAATTATATCCATACTTTCTAAAGTACCTCAAAGCCTTTCTATCAAATAAAAAAAGTGTACCACCTGAAATTATGAAGTAAAATTCAAAGCTTTTATGTCTTAGTAAACTCAAATTAATGATAGGAATATGATTAGAAGGTAAAAGATAGAGTGAAAATAACAAGTTATAAGAAAACAACAAAATACTAATAATAACATCCTAAATCCTGATGAATTGTGATGAATATGAAATAAGTACACAAGGTGCTTTTTGGCTACCAAGCTTCACGATTTATTTTTTTTTTTGAATAATGTGTCTTTATTCCTTAAACTGACATAAAAGGTCTATTGGAACATGAATACATTAAGTTCAGATAATGAAAAATTAAAAAACTTCATACAGTTTTAAAAATAATTAAATTCAGTTAAATGAACTCAAGAAGGAGAATACTTCCATTTTTAAACACATTGTTCAGCACCCAGAAAGATATGATTAATTCAGGCCAAAATGTTCATAAACACCAAGTTGCACCAAATAAGTCAAGGAAAATCAGTTTGTGAAACCTTCTTGGACAATTCATCTAATCCATATATCAAAACTATATACTGGTGCAAATTAATATTAAGTAACATAGATAATGGCATGTTAGCAATAAATGCTTTTGGGCCAATAAATGCTTTTGGGCCATTGATTGAAGAGTCAACACTGCTAAGTTTAAGTTTCTTAAGGTTAAGCTTAGGCTAAACTCACTTTCTAAGACACTACAACTGCGGCTGTGAAGTCTTCAAAGGGTAATATGTATATAGTATTATCTCCATGATTGGAATAAAGGAAAAATATTATACTCTTAATTCAAATTGTATTTTCCAAATTTCATATAATAAAATAGGTTGTTACAGTTACGAACTAACAAATTTCCAATATAGAATAAATAGCTATTTTTGCATGTTTATTGCATAAAGGAGTAAGCAAAATTGTAATACCAGTTTGGGTAAAAATAGAAATGAAAAACGCCAACCGAAAAGGTCACAAACATAAAACATAGTAATAGATGGCCTTGGACCTTAGTAAAACCAGATTCAAGGGGGTCTCAACTTACTAACCAGACCAACAACACTTGCTTTTGCATGCTCAAATTCCATGTGAAAGAAAGAGACAAATAATTACAATTCTTTTTTTTATATTATTTTTATTCAAAAGGCCTTAGAAGACCATTAAAGAAGGAATAAGCTGCAGAACAAAACCAAAACGTTTAAAAAATAAAAGTGGATATAGAGCTAGAGATATCAACAAACCAATGGATTCAGAACAATCCTCATGCTGGGTTGAAAGTATTTCCACAAAACTCTTAGAATGCCAGACAAATTCTGACCAGTTGGACTTAAAAGATCGAGATAAGCATCAATGTGAAACCTAGAATTTTCATTATGTAGAATGATAGCACTGCACAAATCAACAGTATTAAACTATTAAATTGTATAATTAAATGATATATATGTTTATTTCTCAACCTTGATATTACTCTTATCATCAGAGAAAGAGAAATACTATGTGTACAACGAAGTAAAAAAGAGAAAGGAGAGAAAAGTATTACATGTTATTAGTGATATCACAGAGATAGATACAGAGGAAAAAGTAGTGTCATATACTACTAAAAATTATTGTATGAATATCTACTTATCATAATCTATACATTAGAATGGTTGCTCCATACACTATGAATTTAGTAAACAAAAAGAATCATGGCACCAAAACAATCAAAAGAATATTGTACAAATAAACTGATGGTAAGAAATTAAATTACAAGGTTCATTAGTGACTACGGTACTCATTTAATCACTATACTATGGATACTTCATTGGAACTGAAATCTTATCAAACCTGTATGCTACTGGATCATAGGGGTCAAAAATGTTGAATAACTGCCGACAAGTTGGCATCTCTTCTCTTATATTTTCCTGCTGCCAATATTCTTGTCATTTACCTGAAACAAACAAGAAAGAATACATAGCTATCAACCTAGATGCATATGATTAAAAACTGGATGTTATTATGACTGACACTTGTAATCATAACTTTTTTTTTTATAAAAGCACGGAAAGTGTTTTAACATTAGTTTAATAAAGCCAAACAAAATTGAATGAAGATTGTTAATACAAAAGAATACACAGCGAAAGTTGATCAGTGTTAGAATACATGATAAAATTTCAATAGTATAGCAGCAACTGTATTTTACAATTAGTTTGAATATATCTTAGGTTACCTCTCAAGATTAGACCCTATATTTCTTTACCCCAATAATTCATTAATCGGATAGAATTATGATCTAGCATTAGCATAAATAAAGGCCAATTTTATATGTTTTTGTATCACATTGGAAAACATCATAAGTTTATGAAAGAAATAGCTTAACCTAAAACTTCTATTTATTCTAATAATTACTAATTAGATCAGGTACTAGAGCAGCTTCGAAAATCCCTAGTGCACTAACAGATTGAAACCCACTAAAATAAGGAAACAAAAAAGAACAGACTTAAATATGTTTCTTGTGTCTGTTATATACTAATTTAATGGTTTTGATCTCCATTAAATTTTATTTTATGGTTTTGATCTCTAGTAACTAATAATTTTGATGTGGCAACCATCTACTGCAGAACACACCTGATGTTTCTTAAATAGTAATGACTAAAATGAATATCTTATAATATAAGAAATATAGATATCAATGGTTTACAGTTTCGTAAGAACTAAAAAAAGCATGGTTAATAACTAAAATTGTAAAATAAAAATTCGTTGAGACCCAAACCATAAGAAAAATATAAGGACTAAAACATAATATGGGTATATTTAAGCCAAAAAGAAAATTAAATATAATCTAAATATAACACATGTATTCTTCACCATTTTATTAGTAAAAAGGAAGCTTCTAATTTCCAATTAGCAACAATTTTGGTGTATCATTAAAGAGAAATACAGAGAGAAAAGTATTACATGTTATTAGTGATATCATAGAGATAAATACAGAGGAAAAAGTAGTGTCCAATACTACTAAAAATTGTTGTAGGAATATCTACTTATCATAATCCATACATTAGAATGATTGCTCCATACACTATGAATTTAGTAAAGAAAAAGAATCAGGGCACCGAAAAAATCAAAGGAATATTGCACAAATAAACTGATGGTAAGAAATTAATCACTATGGATAGGACTAAATCTTATCAAACTTGTATGCTACTGGCTCATACTCTTCTCTTATATTGTCCTACTCCCAATATTCTTGTCCTTTTTACCTGAAACAAACAAGAAAGAATACATAGCCATCAGCCTAAATGCATATGATTAAAAACTAGATGTTATTATGACTGCCACTTGTAATCATAACTTTTTTTCCTTATAAAAGGAAAGAAAGTGTTTTAACATTAATTTAATAAAGCCAAACAAAATTGAATGGAGATTGTTTGTACAAAAGAACACACAGCGAAAGTTGATTAGTGTTAAAATACATGACAAAATTTCAATAGTATACCAACAACTGTATTTTACAATTAATTTGAATATATCTTAGGTTACCTCTCAAGATTAGTCCCTACATTTCTTTACCCCAATGATTCATTAATAAGTTAGAATTATGATCTAGCATTAACATAAATAAATGCCAATTTTATGTTTTTGTATCACATTGGAAAACATCATACGTTATGAACCTCGCCAAGGAGGCAAATGAACCAACGAGATGTAATGGGTGACTGGTAACTGGAAAACCCAGTTAGTAAAGGAGGTGGTAAGAGTAGTTAGAGAGGTCTATTTGAAAATTTTGAGAGTTGAGGAGAGGGACTTATAAATATAATTTTCTATCAGACAGGAGATGGGGAAGTATTTTTTTTAGATGCTAATAACCTGTTTTCACAGTTGTAGTAGAAGAAGGGGTTTCCCTTGGCACAGAGGAATAATAGGATCTCTCTGGTTATCTTCCCCTTCATATATATGTCTTTCATAATCTTCATATCATATCAAAACAACATTAACATTTACTTTTAACTAAAAAGGTAAAACAAATTTCAAGCCGACATAGCTTTGCTTTGCAACATCTGAATTCTTTTATTAATAGTTCCATCCCCTAGTTGTCGCACAACACAAAAAGAATCCTTATACTTATGTCATTGTCAAGCATCACTGACTCGATACACGCTAACTCCCAACAAGTTTTGATAATTACTCAATTAGCAATTGACACTCACAGCGACCGATTTTTCCTGCGTTAGCAAGACCATAATCGCAAAAACAAACCTAATTGAGAAGGAAACCGGAAGCCGGAAAGAAAGTCAACCAAGAACGGCAAAGAAAAGAGAAAAGATAAGAGATAAGAGAGAGGAAACCTGCAAGGCGTTGACGAAGCTCTTGCTGCGCACCACGGAGGCCTCGTCGTAGGTCATGCAGAGTTGAGCGCGCCGCACCCAAACTCCATTGCTGCAACCGAGAGAAGAAACGCGACGAATGAAATTGCGAAAAGGAAAAAGAGAAACTAGGAATGGAACGCCATTGGTGAAGTCAACCAAACAAAAACAGAAATTAAAACAAGAACTGCCAAGAAAAGAGAAAATAAGAGATAAGAGAGAGGAAACTTGCAAGGTGTCTTGCTGCGCTCCATGAGGCCTCGTCGTAGGTCATGGCGGAGTTGAGCGGTGCGGCGGTTGAGCGCTCAAACGCCATTGCTGCAACGGAATCACACGCTCAGAAGAAACGCTAATGAAATTGCAAAAAGAAAAAAAAAAGACAAACTAGGCTAGCAGCTGAAACGCTTTCTCATTAGTGCATTACAATTGGGAACTGAAGAGAGAGAAAGGAAGAAGAGAAAGAGGAAAAAGAGTTGCTATGAGGTAGTGTGTGGAAGCTTTTTTGGAGCGAAAGGTATATTTAATGAAGTGTCAGGTGACAGAGTTGTTCGTTGGCGCCAACTTCACGTTTACTCATGTTTACTTCATTAATCTTTCAACGTGAAAAGACACAATTATCCTCTGGGTTGTCCTTTCACGCTCGTTAACCTCTCTTATACTTTATATTAATTTCAATTTTAAATATTTTTAAAACTAAAATAGATTTTATATTTAATCATTTTCTATTTTCAACTTTTGTTAGATAGGTTCTTTATTTTTTTGTTTCATTTATTTTTTAAAAATTGGACTCATTGGGTCCTTATAAGTAGTTCTTACATACACTGTTAAAGATGTGTCATGTATTAACTTATGGTTTTTTTAATTTTTTTAAAAATAAATAAATTATTTTATTTATTTTTTTTTATTTTTTTATTTTTTTTAAACAAGTTAACATTGTGTCACGTGGCAATGACGGTGTGACGTGGTACTAACAGTACCACATATCACTGTCAAATCACGTATCATTACATTTGTCTCAATTTGGTTCTTATATTTTTATTTTGTTTCAATTTGGTCATTGTATTCTTTTTTTTTCAATTTGGTCCCTAAATTAAATTATTAAAAGATTAAATTAAATAAAAAAATTTGCTCGAAAGGGTTTCAATAAAATTGACTTACAAATAATTTTGGAATATTTAACTAAAGAAATACGCTTTCCAAATTATTGTCTTTAAATTTCTTTTTGTTAAGTAAATTTTTAATGATGGTATATTTCAAGTCTTAATGTTTAACTTGTTGAGAAGAAACTGATCAGGTGAGTTGAAGCACCATTGCTTGGATCAACAATCGGCTACCTAAATACAAGCACAATCCACATCAAATTTATAAAAGTAAAGAATAGGTTCGTTTGAGGAATTCAAACCAAAAATTTCAGTCACGATGAATTACAATTGTGACATGAAAACACCATATACAAACTGTAGTTCTTGAAGAATTCTTAATAACATCGTATAGACATCTCCGAAGCCAAAGGCTACGACTCATATAGATCATGGTTATGCTGGATAACCAACAAAATGTGAAGATAAGAGCTATGACAATTTGAGGAAAATCCCTTTACAAACCAACATTCAATTTTTGAATGCATACAGTTTAAATTGGGTACAAAACATTACATGTATATGGCATATAAAACTGAATCCAAAATTTAATTTGATTTTAGCACAAACTGACTTAGACTAGCTAACTGACCTCAGTGTAAGTTGTTCTCGCCTTGCTTTTTGCCTTCTTAGAGACTGAACAACCAATAAATGAGAAACAAAACCAGTAAAGAGATATATAATCACCATGTCCTAAAAAATATGACAATCTAAGGAACATAATGAACTAAAATACCACATATGCAGATAGAGTTAGTACATATACTTCTGGACGGCTTCATGTTTTCCTGCAAAAAATATTAAAGTTTTCAAAAATAATGGTCACATTTTAAACATATAATTATGGATTTATTAATTAAAATTACCAATATAATAACAAAAAAAATTCACAATATATGTCCTTATTTACTAATTATTACTATATTTTTAATTTTTAATAACATATTTACAAAGACAATTAAATAATTTTTATAAAAAGTATAACTTTAAAGTACTCCCTCCACCACCACACACTGCCAGTTACACCTCTCCAATTTTATTTTAATTCCAAAAATACATTTATTTACTTTTTCCCTTTACCTTTTTTAACTTTTACTTAAAACTCTAATTTTTTTTTTCTCTTGTTCACCCAGTCGCACATCACACCCGACACTCTTACTTTCTCTCTTTCTCTCTTATTCTCCTCTTTTTCTTCTCCTTTGTTTGGTGGTGAGTTTGTGTTGTGCTGTGAAGTTTAGTGCTTCCTTTGTTGTTGTCTCCAATCCAGGTTAATGATTCTATATGTGTCTCTGTTTTGTGTTAAACGAAGAAGAGAAATGCCAAAGACTGCAACAAATATGGGACATCCGTTGAACCTTCAACGCCAAAGAGTTTTTAAGGGTGATGATTGAGAAAAAAAAAATAATTTCAGATCTTTCTAAGCTAATTGTATTGTTTTTTTTCATTATATTTAGTGCCAAATTTTTTTATTTTTATGACGTATTTGATTAAGTATAATTCTAATTTTGATTAGAATTTCATTTTCCCTATCAAACAAAAGAAACAAGAAAACAGAGCACAAATAACACAACACTTCATAAAAATGTAAATAAAACAATTACATACACAAGATAATAGGTATATTTGAAATAGAAATGTTCAGTGATCCACGTTTAAACAAAAAAAAGTTTATGAAAAAAAACAAAAACAAGAGAAGAAAAATAATACAAAAGATAGAGAAAATGAAATCGTCTCTTGCTTTATCCAATCTCCTCCCATGTTTCCATCACAATTGAAAAAGTTAATGTACCAGTTGGGACCGGGCATCAAATAGACCGGACGTCCGCATAACCATAATGGTCCAACCACGCTAGCCCTCTGCTCGCCATCGGGAGGGGTCGAGCGTGATAGGCCGGACGTTCGTATGTCCGTGATTACGCAACCTTGCCTCTTGCCATCTGAATAAACAGCAACTCATAGAGGCCGGCCGGTCATACCGCCAACTAACCAGATTGCCTATATGGGCCGACCGGTAGTAAGGCCAAACTTCGAGAGACCGGCCGGCCACATCACTAATTAACCAGGTTTAAGGTAAGTAGTGGTTAAAAGCTATTGGGCTTGATTTGGGCCGTGATTAACTTTTCACTAATCCCAAGCCCATAACAAAAACTATAAGGGTGTTGCTCCCTCCACCACCCCAAGTCTCCACACTATTTTCTTTTATTCCAAAAATAGTTTACACCTCCTCACTATTTTCTTTTATTCCAAAAATACCATACACCTTCCCATTTACCTCGATAATCTTTCTCTCTCTGCATTAATGAAGCATTCATATGCCTCAAATTTGAACTTGTAATATATTGCAAAATATAAAATTCAGAGAAACTTCAATATTAGTGCTTCTACCACTTCCACTTTATAAACTTAAAAGTTAGATGCAAATACAAAATAATAAACATAATAATATTAATAATAAATAATAATATATTATTATTATTATATACTAACTTTATAATAACAAAATAACTAAATAAATTCCAAATCTTTAACAAATAACTTTTCTTTTATATTTTAAGTATTTAATAATATTTTTATATTATTTATCTAATAAATTAAATACTTTATTCAAGTTATTTTACATTTTGCAATATATCATAAGTTCAAATCTGAGCCATGTAAATGCTCCATTAATGCAGAGAGAGAAAAAGAAAGATTGTTCATAATATAAATGTTCCATTAATGTAGAGAGAGAAAGAGAAAGATTGTTGAGGATAGTGGGGAGTGTAGGATATTTTTGGAATAAAAAAAAATAGTAGAGAGGTGTAGAATATTTTTGGAATAAATGAAAATAGTGGGGAGGTGGAGGAACACTGAGGGTGGTGGAGGGAGGAACACCCAAACTATAAATACAGATCTAAGGTGAGTGGTAGATATGTTGCATTTACTGCACATTTATTATTGTTCTATCGAAAAACGCCATTACTCTTAAACTAACTTTGGCATTAAACTAACTCTTAAACTAACTTTGACATTAAATTAACTTTGACAATTAATAATTTGGAAATCATCTTAAACTAAACTATGCCATCATGAATATTTTTCAAGAAAAAAAAAATAACGGAAAGATAGAGAGAAATGTGATTTTCCCGCCCACTCCCTCTCCACTTATCAATTCAATTCCCTTATTTCCTTTTATACACCTTTAACATCTCTTCATGCTTTCCCTCGTTTTCTATTCCCTTATTCGAGACATCTACATCTTCGCTCGAGTGCTCCTCAATTATCCAATCTCGTATTTCTTCTTCGTAAGTTTCATATAAAACTGAATCCAAAATTTAATTCGATTTTAGCACAAACTGACTTAGACTAGCTAACTGACCTCAGTGTAAGTTGTTCTCGCCTTGCTTTTTGCCTTCTTAGAGACTGAACAACCAATAAATGAGAAACAAAACCAGTAAAGAGATATATAATCACCATGTCCTAAAAAATATGACAATCTAAGGAACATAATGAACTAAAATACCACATATGCAGATAGAGTTAGTACATATACTTCTGGACGGCTTCATGTTTTCCTGCAAAAAATATTAAAGTTTTCAAAAATAATGGTCACATTTTAAACATATAATTATGGATTTATTAATTAAAATTACCAATATAATAACAAAAAAAATTCACAATATATGTCCTTATTTACTAATTATTACTATATTTTTAATTTTTAATAACATATTTACAAAGACAATTAAATAATTTTTATAAAAAGTATAACTTTAAAGTACTCCCTCCACCACCACACACTGCCAGTTACACCTCTCCAATTTTATTTTAATTCCAAAAATACATTTATTTACTTTTTCCCTTTACCTTTTTTAACTTTTACTTAAAACTCTAATTTTTTTTTTCTCTTGTTCACCCAGTCGCACATCACACCCGACACTCTTACTTTCTCTCTTTCTCTCTTATTCTCCTCTTTTTCTTCTCCTTTGTTTGGTGGTGAGTTTGTGTTGTGCTGTGAAGTTTAGTGCTTCCTTTGTTGTTGTCTCCAATCCAGGTTAATGATTCTATATGTGTCTCTGTTTTGTGTTAAACGAAGAAGAGAAATGCCAAAGACTGCAACAAATATGGGACATCCGTTGAACCTTCAACGCCAAAGAGTTTTTAAGGGTGATGATTGAGAAAAAAAAAATAATTTCAGATCTTTCTAAGCTAATTGTATTGGTTTTTTTCATTATATTTAGTGCCAAATTTTTTTATTTTTATGACGTATTTGATTAAGTATAATTCTAATTTTGATTAGAATTTCATTTTCCCTATCAAACAAAAGAAACAAGAAAACAGAGCACAAATAACACAACACTTCATAAAAATGTAAATAAAACAATTACATACACAAGATAATAGGTATATTTGAAATAGAAATGTTCAGTGATCCACGTTTAAACAAAAAAAAGTTTATGAAAAAAAACAAAAACAAGAGAAGAAAAATAATACAAAAGATAGAGAAAATGAAATCGTCTCTTGCTTTATCCAATCTCCTCCCATGTTTCCATCACAATTGAAAAAGTTAATGTACCAGTTGGGACCGGGCATCAAATAGACCGGACGTCCGCATAACCATAATGGTCCAACCACGCTAGCCCTCTGCTCGCCATCGGGAGGGGTCGAGCGTGATAGGCCGGACGTTCGTATGTCCGTGATTACGCAACCTTGCCTCTTGCCATCTGAATAAACAGCAACTCATAGAGGCCGGCCGGTCATACCGCCAACTAACCAGATTGCCTATATGGGCCGACCGGTAGTAAGGCCAAACTTCGAGAGACCGGCCGGCCACATCACTAATTAACCAGGTTTAAGGTAAGTAGTGGTTAAAAGCTATTGGGCTGGATTTGGGCCGTGATTAACTTTTCACTAATCCCAAGCCCATAACAAAAACTATAAGGGTGTTGCTCCCTCCACCACCCCAAGTCTCCACACTATTTTCTTTTATTCCAAAAATAGTTTACACCTCCTCACTATTTTCTTTTATTCCAAAAATACCATACACCTTCCCATTTACCTCGATAATCTTTCTCTCTCTGCATTAATGAAGCATTCATATGCCTCAAATTTGAACTTGTAATATATTGCAAAATATAAAATTCAGAGAAACTTCAATATTAGTGCTTCTACCACTTCCACTTTATAAACTTAAAAGTTAGATGCAAATACAAAATAATAAACATAATAATATTAATAATAAATAATAATATATTATTATTATTATATACTAACTTTATAATAACAAAATAACTAAATAAATTCCAAATCTTTAACAAATAACTTTTCTTTTATATTTTAAGTATTTAATAATATTTTTATATTATTTATCTAATAAATTAAATACTTTATTCAAGTTATTTTACATTTTGCAATATATCATAAGTTCAAATCTGAGCCATGTAAATGCTCCATTAATGCAGAGAGAGAAAAAGAAAGATTGTTCATAATATAAATGTTCCATTAATGTAGAGAGAGAAAGAGAAAGATTGTTGAGGATAGTGGGGAGTGTAGGATATTTTTGGAATAAAAAAAAATAGTAGAGAGGTGTAGAATATTTTTGGAATAAATGAAAATAGTGGGGAGGTGGAGGAACACTGAGGGTGGTGGAGGGAGGAACACCCAAACTATAAATACAGATCTAAGGTGAGTGGTAGATATGTTGCATTTACTGCACATTTATTATTGTTCTATCGAAAAACGCCATTACTCTTAAACTAACTTTGGCATTAAACTAACTCTTAAACTAACTTTGACATTAAATTAACTTTGACAATTAATAATTTGGAAATCATCTTAAACTAAACTATGCCATCATGAATATTTTTCAAGAAAAAAAAAAATAACGGAAAGATAGAGAGAAATGTGATTTTCCCGCCCACTCCCTCTCCACTTATCAATTCAATTCCCTTATTTCCTTTTATACACCTTTAACATCTCTTCATGCTTTCCCTCGTTTTCTATTCCCTTATTCGAGACATCTACATCTTCGCTCGAGTGCTCCTCAATTATCCAATCTCGTATTTCTTCTTCGTAAGTTTCATTTTCATTAAAAATTCATCATCTTCCTTCATTTTTTCGCCTTTTCCACCGAACATCTTCATCGACCTAGGGTTTTCTCCATCATACCTTTCCCTTCAATTTCAACCGTTTAAAAGCCTTTCTCACCGATTATTTTCGCTTTCCACCGTTTAAACCTTCATTTCCACCGGTCAATCTTTGTTCTGCACCGATTAATCGGTTCAATCTCTTTTCAAGTGTTTAATCGGTCCAGAATCTGAGTTCTTCCTCCGTTTAGGGTTTTCCACCGAACAAACCCTAAGTCTTAGGGTTCTAGTGTTTCCTTTCTCGCTCTAGAGGAAGCTTCGAGGAACCTTCAAATCGAACTCGCGCCGCGCATCGGTGTTCTTCCTCAGGCGTCTTCCAAACCGAAGAGTTTTATGAGTTTTGGTTTTTGTGAAACTGTTGCACAGTTAAAATGGAGCAATTGTCGGAGAACCGGAGCGAAGCAAAACGATTGGCGCCGCCGCCTCCACCTTCGTCGCCGCAAGGCATTCACCAAAGCGATACGGACAGGATGAAGGGAACGTAAATCAGCTCAATGAATGTTCTTCTCTCTATCGCTTGATGCAGGTTAACTTCATTGTTTTTGTTAATTACTTATTTTCCCTCCCTAAAATCCTAAACCTTCGTATTTAAGATTCTTTGATCTGGCCATTCCTAGAGGATTCCTTTTCTTTATTTTTCAGGATTGTGTTGTTCGATCACACAGGAATTGGAAAGTATGCCAGCCAGGTATCCATCTTTCATAATTTCTCTGTTGCTTTCTGCCCATGTGACATGTTATCCATCTTTAATATTTCAGTTGATGGTGCGTATGAATGCATTGTTGGAATTCATGGAAATTTGTTTTGGAATCCAATTAAATAATTCTTCAACCTTTTTTTTATTCAGAAAGTTTAAGTTCTATAATTGTATTTAAATTAACCATCGTTGAACTCTTAACAGAAGTACATGCTTTGAGGGAATCCTCTGAAAAGAGAAAAAACGTGCAAGGGAAGTAGAACTGTGCTGAAACTGAATTTGTTTTTAGCCGCTTATGAGGTTACCTTCTCTGCTTCCCTCACCAGATGAATATTTTTTAGCATAGTCAATTGAAATAATTTAGATGAATACAGGGAAAGGGATCTTATACATACAGAAATGTATTGGAAGCAGGGTTTTCTGATTGAAATGCCGAATATGTGTTTTGAGGTTAGAGAAATTACGTCCCTAACTTGTTTTTACTTCTTAAATTCACTTGGGATGTGTACTTGCTGTTTGATGATAATGTTAACTGAATGATAACTGAGCAAGCACTCTGTCCATTCGCACCCTGTCCTTGATCGTTTCATATGTTTATTGTGCATGAAGCTAATAAAGTACGGCAACAAGTGAAATTATCACTTTATAGAAGTAATTATAAGACTTGACTAAATAGCCTTTTTTTTATTGTGATGTATAACTTGACTGCATGTTGTGTTCGTGTCAACTGTATGATTTGTGTACTTGCTCGAAACTAATCTCTCAGTGCTTTCTCACTAGCTATGTTTATTAGCAAACGATAAATGGTTATAGATTAAGGATTCCGAGGAAGCTACCCTAGTAGAATAATATTATTTTATTATTCATTTTCATTAATTCTCTCTTATCTATTCCTCTGAATGTGCTTTAGTATCTTAGAATGTATCTGGAAGATATTTTTGTCTGTAGAAAGTAGTACTTGGATTAAATAATCATTGTAGTTTTATCCACTGTTTTGGCTTCTTTTCTGTACTTTTTTCCCACTGTGCTTTTTACTGTTTTAATCTTTTTACATCAGTGTTCTTATTGTTGTATAGTGAATAAAATTTGTCCACATTAATCAAGAGAATTTTATTTATATATTACTAATGAAATTATATGCAGCTTTGTGGTTATGTATTCGTATTTTCCATAAATTAAATAATATAGTTTTAGAAAATAAACAATTCTATAGAAATGGTTTAAAAAATTGTTAGAGATTGTTTTTTAAATGAAAAAGTTAGGGAGCTTTTTTTATTCTTTTTCTTTGTGGAAGAGGTGTCCAGTTACTCAGTATATGTATATATCTTTTTATTATTAAGGGATACAATTATTTAAATAAAAGGTGAGATAGTGAAAGATGCATGCTTTTTATAAAATGGATAAATAAAACATGAGTTATTAAAGGATGTATCTCATGGTTAAATTATATATCATTTGGAAAACGTATATATCATTAAATAGTTTTGCTTTGATTATTATTAAAATTATTTTTAAAAAAATCTTTGATTATAAAACAATTTAACGATAATTTTGTAATAAAAAATATTCTTTAAACAACTTTTTTTTGATTTCTATTAATCTTTTTAGAGAATCTTCAGTGTAAAACAAATTACTGATAATATTGTCATAAAGCATATAAATTCTGCATGATAATATTGTCATAAAGCATATAAATTCTGCAGTGGAAAATGATGAAAGGAGGCCCTTGGTCTAGCTTATTGTCTTATAAATGAAAGTATTTTTTTTCTTGTAGTGGATCAGCGTCTCCCTCTTGCGAAACGAAACAAAAATTGAGTGAAGAGAAGATGAAGGTGGGTGCTTATGCTCCCCTAATCTGCATCTTGTGTGAGACGAAGAGCCCTAGGATTGGGTTTTGTCCGAGAGAAAAAATGATCAAAAGAAAATAGAAGAATCCAAAACTGGGTTTGGCTGTGAAGGAAGAGAACCTAAAATTGGGAAAAAAAGGTTGTGATTAGGGTTCAACTTAGAGAAAGGGGATTAACTAAATCTTAGAAAAGAAAATTTTGATTTAGAATCTAATTAAGACTTTGTTTCAGAATAATTAGTGGTTGAATTAGGTTTTGCAGTGGAAGAAACTTATCCTTATAAAGTTAGTCTAAGTGATGGTCATCAAAAGACTACTAGTGGGATTTATAAAAAATTAACTTTGAAGTTGGAGGGATTAGAGGTCAAGGAATGGTTTTAACTGTTTAAATTAGGAGGTGTGGATGTTATATTGGGAGTTGCTTGGTTAACTACACTTGAAGAGGTAAAAATTAATTGGAAGGAATTAATAATGCGCTTCATTTAAGGAGAGAAGGAAGTTTCAATAAAAGGGAACCTTCTTTAACCAAGAGAGTGGTGACTCTAGCAACTTTGTTAAAAGAAAAGGAGATTAAAGTGGTGATATTAGTTTAGGAGTTGGGTATTGTATAATTGAAGAAAAGAAAAGGAGATTGAAGTGGTGATATTAGTTTAGGAGTTGGGTATTGTATAATTGAAGAAGTGATGTGAGGAACAAAACCAATTAACAACCAAGCAAAACACAAAGTTGTAGGAAATTGTAGGTACTTTTGAAGGCATATTCAGTACATCACAGGAGTTACCTCTCAAAAGGCATTTAAATCACAAATTTCTAATTATAGCCGAAATAGATTTAATCAGGGGCATTATCAATTCTGTTTTTCCCAAGATCAGGTAAGATTTGGAATCCGATCTAGCCTCTCATTCCCATTTCACACTGGAACTTGGAAAACTACATTACAATGGCAGGTTAGTGATTTCTGCTAATTCAAATTTAATTCAGCGGTTAATAGCTAAGTTTTATGTCACCTAAACTGTGGATTCATGAATACTCAAGACTTATAGAAGGTTGGCCCAATCTTTATATTGGATGTGAATGAAGAAGGACATTACCCATTTTGTTATAGCGTGTTTGGTATGTTAACAACATAAGTATCTAACTTCTTTCCCATAAGGGTTGTTGCAACCTTTTCCCATTCCTTAAGCAATTTGGGAGTAAATTGGTATGGATTTTATGGTGGGGCTGCCCAAATTCAATGGGTATGATGCAGTTTTAGTAGTGGTGGATCGGCTCAACAAATATGAGCACTTTATTCCCATCAAACATCCCTATTTTGCTAGGTCTATTGGTGAAGTGTTTGTTTAGGAAATTGTGCGTCTACATAACATCCCTACTTCCATGGTCAGTGATAGGGAGACTACATTTTTGAGTTTGTTCTGGAAAGAGTTATTTAGACTTCAAGGTACAAAATTGTTGACGAGCACAACTTATCATCCTAAAACGGATGGCCAAACAGAAGTGCTTAAGCAGGTGTTGGAGACTTATTTAGAGTGTTTTAGTTACGAGTAACCGAAGAAATGAGTGTGTATCCTTCCTTGGGTAGAATATTGATATAACATCAATTTTTAAGGGTCTGCCAAGTGCACACCCTTTGAGATTGTTTATGGACGTGCTTCTCTAGCTATCACTCACTTTGTTCCAGGAAAAACAATTGTTGAAGCTGTGACACAGGATCTTAGACTAGAGATGAGGCTCTTATTCAATTGAAATAACATCTAGGAAGGACGCAAGAGAAATATGCCAACAAGAAGAAAATGTCATCTTCAATCCAGGTTGGAGATTGTGTTTATTTGAAGATTCGACACCATAGGCAATTGTCCATGTCTATTAGATTGCATCCCAAGCTTTCACCCTGATTTTATGATCTTTTTTGGTTCTTAAACAGACTGGTCCCGTGGCTTTTTGCCTCCAACTGCCAGAGACGGTTTGAATTCATCATGTCTTTCATGTCTTTCAACTTAAACATGCCATAGTTTGAATTCATCATGTCTTTCATGTCTTTCAACTTAAACATGCCATAGGTATCGATAACGTTAAACATGACCTTTTAGCAAAACTCCAAGAAACCGAACGAAGCTGTCTTCCTTTGAAAGTCTTGAATTACAGGATGCAACAACTCTATGGGATATCAGTCCCTTAGCTTATTATTCAATAGTGTTACATGAAAAGGCGAAGGGACTATTTGTGATCAATTTTCAGACTTTCACCTTGAGAACAAGGTTGTTCGGAATACGAGAAGTATTAATATAATATAAAAATAATTATATAATTTTATTAGTAAAAAATATACAAGAAATACTTATTTAAAAATATAAAAATTTTAAATGCACAAGTAAAAAAATTTAACATTTTTTAATACCTAAATTAACACTAAGTAAAAATACTTTTACCTAATAATTAACGTGGAAGCTATTAGCTGAAAGGGTAGTTTTGTCAATTCAAAAACTCCAGCGAAAATATTGTACTGACTAAAATTTCTTTTCAACTCGCTTGTCAAGAAAAAACGCTTAGGTGTGACAAATAATTTAAATTTAAAATTTAAAGTAAGAAGCAAAAAGAAAACCATAAAATAAAATAAAAAAAGGTTTTAAAAAGAAACTCCCTCCTTTTTTTTTAAACGTTTTAACTATTTGTGTGATTATTATGCCTAGGAGGGAGTTCGAAAAAGCAAAGCCAAAAGAGCTGTTTCTTTGAAATTCATCTTCTCTTCTTCATATGTTCGTTGTGCGATGAACCAAACCAAACGTGGGCTTGTGAGGCTGATACTCTTCCGTGAACACATTTGTTTTCTTTTTTGTTCTTCTCTCAATCTTTCTGAATTCTGAATCGCTTAATGCTCAACGATTCTTCTGGCATTATCTCCCTTCTGCAAGATCTTCATCTCACCCAGTCTTCTTCCAAAGTTCTCTCAGGTTAGTGGATTCGCTTCACGAACATCTGAACGAGTTGGTAATTTCGTGAGTGTTTTTGTTTTCCCCGTTCTTTTTCTCTGTTTCTATTTTCATCGTTTTTTTTCTCATTTTTTGTTTCGCGGCACGTAATACGGGGATAACTGAAGAAAATGAGGATTGTTGTTTGAAATTTTTTGTTGTTGTCATCTTGAATTTTAGTTTCTAAGTGAGGCATTTCGAGTTAGTTGATGTTCATCTTTTGATTTTTAGGTTTTCAGTGTTTATGATTTTCTTTTTTATACTTTCTCAGATATTTGAACTAAAAGTGTTCAAGATAAGATCTATTTGTGTGTGGATGTTGTAGTAATTTAAAAAAGAAAAAAGAAAAAGAAAGATTGAAGGTGGAATTTTCAACCTTGAGGGAAGGTGATTAAGCTTGGGTCCATTGAATTAGCCGAGTGGGGGTGTGGATGTGTTAGGTTAATGATTTTGAATTTTACAGCTTGGAATGCGGTTGAACGTGATGATTCGATGAGGACTTTAAAGCATGGAGCACTGGACTAGAGTAGCGGAGAGTAGAGTGTCTATGTGGAGCTAGGGTTATCCTGATAAAGTCATTCATTGGGGGCCTTGTTTAAAGTTTGAAAGGCTCATTTGTATGGAAAGTTAGCTTTTTTGTTTTTTAAAAAAATGTTATGAGTTTTTGTTTTTTTCGCAATTTGCAATTGGCGATGGTAACCTTTTTTGTTAATGGCAATTCGCAATCCAGTGTCCTGCCTGCCTTCCAGTCCATCAAGTCATTACCCTCCGAGTTCAAGTTTGCCAACAATCCAAACCCTCTGGTTGTGGAAAAACATGGAGATGTCAAATGTAGACACACCAATCCAATTTGATCAAATGGTTTTGAGAATGGTGCACTAGTAGGGGAGGTTTGTATGGGAGTTCGAGTAAATTTACAGATCAAGACATGACCATATCCGGTAATCAGAGTATGCAAAAGAGTGGAAATTTTTGTGCCATTCTTGGTTGATGTTTTTATATTTAATTTTCCTGTTTAGAGTGTTTTTCTATTCTCCCTCAGATGTTCCTTGCTTCATTTGTTAGAGTAATGCTTTTTATCTCTGCAAAAAGATTGGGTATTTGTTGTGGGAGTACTTGTCATATGTACTTTTTTGGCTCCTGATTCTTGACTACAGAATAAAAAGTAATGTTTTTTTTTGGAAGTTTGTCCTATTCTTAATTGGAGCGTTCTTCACTTTGCACATCAAAACTCACTTGAACTGTCACTGATTGTTTATGTTTTTTTATTTAATAGGTTGTTCTTCTTGTTCTTGATGTTCATGCATGCATAGCAAAAGATCCTCGGCATTTTCGACGACTTGTTGTTTTCCTGATGCAAAATTTCCTGGTAGACAATTCCCTTTTGGAGAAGTAAGCAGCTGTTTCCCACCATCCTTATATTCTTAAGTTAATTTTTTTTAAAGTATGTTTTCTTTATTAATTTTAACTTGTTCTAGAGTGGTGCTTTGATGATTCACGGGCTTTGTGTGCTTTTGAAGGCTGAGAGAGTCTACCGTGAACTTTTCACTATACTAGAAGGGGAGTCTGACCTGGAATTTGTTTCAATTATGGTTCACGTGGGATATGAACATTTGGATAACCTTATAAAATCTGCTTTTGGATGTATACTTGACCTCAGCATCCATTTTGTAGTTTAATATTGTACTCAAAGTCTCCCGAGTCAAATTTTTTGCTATAGTTGGGAAATTAATATTGTTGCATTTCATAAAAGTGTTGGATGATTCTTTGGTAGTTTAAGTGAACTTATTTTTAATTTGAAGTATAGTGTTTAATTACATTTTAACCAACTATTTCAGAATATTTTGAAAAGTTTCGCTATGTATAAATTCCAATATTTGTACTCTGGAATGGAAAAGTGACGAAAGATTAAATTATTCTGACTTACAATTTTTTTTTATCGGGTTTTGGGTTTGGGGTTTTTAAGTTTTAAGGTTTAGGGCTTTTTAGGTTTAGGGTTTTTAGGGCTTAGGATTTGGAGTTGGGGGGGGTGGGGGTTGGGGGTTGGGGGTTGGGGTTGGGGGTTGGGGGTTGGGGGTTGGGGGTTTGGGGTGTTAGGGGTTTGGGGTTTGGGGTTTGGGGTTTCGATTTTCGGGTTTGGGGTTTTGGGTTTGGCGTGTAGGGTTTGGCGTGTAGGGTTTGGCGTGTAGGGTGTAGGGTGTAGGGTGTACGGTTTGGGGTTTGGCGTGTAGGGTGTAGGGTGTAGGGTTTAGGATTTTGAGGGTTTTTTAGGTTTAGGATTTTTTGGGTTTCGTATTTCAGGTTTGGGTTTTGGGGTTTGGGATTTCGGGTTTGGAGTTTCATGTTTCGGGTTTGGGGTTTCGAGTTTGGGGTTTCGGGTTTGGGGTTTGGGATTGGAGGTTGGGGTTTGGGGTTTTTTAGGGTTTGGGTTTTTTTAGGGTTTAGGGTTTTTGAGGATTTTTGGGGTTTCGGTTTGGGGTTTGAGGTTTGGGGTTTAAGGTTTCGAGTGTTTTAGGGTTTAGGGTGTTTTAGGGTTTTTTAGGGTTTAGGGTTTAAGGTTTAGGGTGTTTAAGGTTTAGGGTTTAGGGTGTTTGGGGTTTAGGGTTTTTAGGGTTTAAGGTTTCGAGTTTTTAGGGTTTTGGGTTTATGATTTTGGGTTTATGGTTTTTTAGGGTTTAGGATTTAGAGTTAGGGGTTGGGTGTTGGGGTTTGGGGTTTCGTATTTCAGGTTTGGGATTTGGGGTGTAGGATGTAGGATGTAGGGTGTATAATTTAGGGTTTTGGGTATAATGTTTAGGGTGTAGGGTTTAGGGTTTTTAGGTTTAGGATTTTTTGGGTTTACGGTTTCGGTTTTGGGGTTTATGGTTTTTTAGGGCTTATGGTTTTTTAGGATTTAGGGTTTTTAGGGTTTAGGATATAGAGTTAGGGTTAGGGGTTGGCTGTTTGGGATTGGGTGTTTAGGGTTAGGGTTTAGGGTGTAGGGTTTAGGGTGTAGGGTTTAGGGTTTTGAGATTTTAGAGATTTTTAGGTTTAGGGTTTAGGATTTTTTGGGTTAAGGGTTTGGGGTTTCGGATTTTTTGGTTTTGGGGTTTGCGGTTTCGGGTGTTTTGGGTTTGCGGTTTTGGGTTTCAGGTTTGTGTTTTGGGTTCGGGTTTCGGGGTTCGGAGTCCGGGTTTGGGGTTTGGGGGTTGGGGTTTGGGGTTTTGGGTTTGAGGTTTTTTAGGGTTTAGGGTTTTTTAAAGTTGGGGTTTCGGTTTGGGGTTTAAGGTTTTTTAGGGTTTAGGGTTTTTTAGGGATTAGGGTGTTTTAGGGCGGTTTTTTAGGGTTTAGGGTGTTTAAGGTTTAGGGTTTAGTGTGTTTGGGGTTTAGGGTTTAGAGTTTAAGGTTTCGAGTTTTTAGCGTTTTGGGTTTAGGGTTTTGGGTTTATGATTTTGGGTTTATGGTTTTTTAGGGTTTATGGCTTTTTAGGGTTTAGGGGTTTTAGAGTTAGTGGTTAGGGGTTGGGTGTTGGAGGTCGGGGTTTGGGATTTTGGGTTTGGTGTTTGTGGTATAGGGTGTAAGATTTAGGGTTTAGGGGTTAGGGTTTAGAGGTTATGGATTATGGTTTTGGGTTTAGGGTTTTAGGGTTTGGGGTTTGGGGTTTCGGTTTTCAGGTTTGGGGTGTAGGGTTTGGGGTTTGGCGTGTAGGGTTTGGGGTTTGGCGTGTAGGGTGTAGGGTTTAGGATTTTTTAGGTTTAGGATTTTTTGGGTTTCGGATTTCGGATTTTTTGGGTTTGGGGTTTGGGGTTTGGAGTTTGGAGTTTGGGGTTTGGGGTTTGGAGTTTGGGGTTTGGGGTTTGGGGTTTCGAGTTTGGGGTTTGGGGTTTCGAGTTTGGGGTTTCGGGTTTGTGGTTGAGGGTTGGGGTTTGGGGTTGGGGTTTGGGGTTTTTTAGGGTTTGGGGTTTTTTAGGGTTTAGGGTTTTTGAGGGTTTAGGGTTAGGGTTTCGGTTTGGGGTTTAAGGTTTGAGGTTTGAGATTTGGGGTTTGGGGTTTAAGGTTTTTTAGGGTTTAGGGTGTTTTAGGGTTTAGGGTTTTTTAGGGTTTAAGGTTTAGGGTGTTTAAGGTTTAGGGTGTTTGGGGTTTAAGGTTTTTAGGGTTTAAGGTTTAAGGTTTCGAGCTTAGGGTTTTGGGTTTAGGGTGTAGGGTTTAGGGTGTAGGGTGTAGGGTTTAGGATTTAGGGTTTTGGGTTTTTAGGTTTAGGGTTTTTTGGGTTTACGGTTTCGGGTTTGGGGTTTAGGGTTTTTTAGGGTTTAGGGTGTTTTAGGGCTTAGGTTTTTTTTGGGTTTAGGGTGTTTAAGGCTTAGGGTTTAGGGTGTTTGGGGTTTTTAGGGTTAAGGGTTTAAGGTTTCGAGTTTTTAGGGTTTTGGGTTTATGATTTATTAGGGTTTATGGTTTTTTGGGGTTTAGGGTTGTTTGGGTTTAGGATTTAGAGTTAGGGGTTAGGGGTTAGGGGTTAGGGGTTGGGTGTTGGGGATTGGGTGTTGGGGTTTCGGATTTCGCGTTTGGAGTTTAGGGTGTAGGATTTTTTAGGTTTAGGGTTTTTTGGGTTTCGGATTTTGGATTTTTTGGGTTTGGGGTTTGGGGTTTGGGGTTTGGAGTTTGGGGTTTGGGGTTTGGAGTTTGGGGTTTGGGGTTTGTGGTTGGGGGTTGGGGGTTGGGGTTTGGGGTTGGGGTTTGGGGTTTTTTAGGGTTTGGGGTTTTTTAGGGTTTAGGGTTTTTGAGGGTTTAGGGTTAGGGTTTCGGTTTGGGGTTTAAGGTTTGAGGTTTGAGATTTGGGGTTTGGGGTTTGGGGTTTAAGGTTTTTTAGGGTTTAGGGTGTTTTAGGGTTTAGGGTTTTTTAGGGTTTAAGGTTTAGGGTGTTTAAGGTTTAGGGTGTTTGGGGTTTAAGGTTTTTAGGGTTTAAGGTTTAAGGTTTCGAGCTTAGGTTTTGGGTTTAGGGTGTAGGTTTAGGGTTGTAGGGTGTAGGGTGTAGGATTTAGGTTTTGGTTTTTAGGTTTAGGGTTTTTTGGGTTTACGGTTTCGGGTTTGGGGTTTAGGGTTTTTGAGGGTTTTAGGGTTTTTTAGGGCTTAGGTTTTTTTTGGGTTTAGGGTGTTTAAGGCTTAGGGTTTAGGGTGTTTGGGGTTTTTAGGGTTAAGGGTTTAAGGTTTCGAGTTTTTAGGGTTTTGGTTTTATGATTTTGGGTTTATGATTTATTAGGGTTTATGGTTTTTTGGGGTTTAGGGTTGTTTGGGTTTAGGATTAGAGTTAGGGGTTTAGGGGTTGGTTAGGGGTTAGGGGTTAGGGG